>NC_142936.1:39605653-39660653 GCF_046866305.1 Octopus bimaculoides
AATAAACAGACATACATACATATAATACACATGTGTATTCACACACACATATGTATGTATGTGTGGAGGCGTAATGGCCCAGTGGTTAGGGCAGCGGACTCACGGTAATAGGATCATGGTTTCGATTCCCAGACCGGGCGTTGTGAATGCTTATTGAGCAAAAACACCTAAAGCTCCACGAGGCTCCGGCAGAGGATGGTGGCAAAACTTGCTGTACTCTTTCACCACAACTTTCTCTCACTCTTACTTCCTGTTTCTGTTGTGCTTGTAATTCAAAGAGTCAGCCTTGTCACACTGTGTCATGCTGAATATCCCCGAGAACTACGTTAAGGGTACACGTGTCTGTGGAGTGCTCAACCACTTGCACGTTAATTTCACGAGCAGGCTGTTCCGTTGATCGGATCAACTGGAACCTTCGAACTAAGCGACGGAGTGCCAACAACAATGTATGTATGTATATATGTATGTATGTTTATTTGTATGTATGTATGAACTTGACTTCTCTGGCCCATAAGATCCTATCAAATCATCTGTAATCAATGTCAGCTCAGAAGATAAGTTAAATGATAATGATGAAAATATATATCTTCTTTTAATTTTATCTTTTTACTAGTTTCAGTCACTAGACTACAGCCATGCTGGGGCACCACCTTGAAGAAATTTTAGTTGAATGAATCGGTTCTAGTAGATTTTGTTTTAAGCCTAGTACTCATTCTAACAAATGGTTGATTTCATATACTCATCATTTTGGGATCACTAAAATATAGTATCACTCAATTTATTCAATTACTCGTCTGTGCTAGTATGCAATGAACTGGCAAATTAGTGTAGAGCTTGAATACCTGCCCAAATGTGGGTCTTCAATAACAGGTGGAGTGGTACCCTAGTTACTGTGTCTTGCTGCTGTATCAAAGCTGCTATTGATTTGTAACATTCTAGATTACAGTTAATGCAACTTGTGTGCACTCATGCATGTACATGCACAGACACACACACACACTCTCTCTCTAAAACTGAGTTCATGAAAAAAGACGTATATCATGGGGATATTTGAGATTCATTCTTTCTATTCATTCATTTCACATTGGCATTGATCATTATCCCAACTAATTTCTCATTAGTTGTAGAACACTTTCAATAGAGCATGCCTCTGTAAGATGACTGAACATGTGCTTAGTTTCAATATGTATGTGTGTGTGTGTGTGTGTGTGTGTGTGTGCGCGCGCGTGTGTGTGTGTGTGTATGCATGTGTGTATGATAAAATTCATTTTGACTGGAACTTTGCCTGATGATGATAGTTCATATATTTCTAAAATTGAACACCCATTTTTTTACAACTAGAACAATTTGTCTTCTGTAACTGATTCGAGGCCAAACAAATTGAAAACGAATGTAATCTTTTCAAATATTCAATTACTATTTTTCTACCGCCAATAAAGTACACCACAATGCAAATAATTATGCAAGCTCTAAAATTTTTATTACTCTCATTACCTTATGAATAAAGCCTAGTATTTTGAACATTTTGACTTTAGTATGGGTGCAAATAATACTGCTGAAATTAGTGAACTAGCAAACTTTTATATTCTTGTTACCATGACCACTCCCAAGACCTGTTGGCAAAATCCCCTGCAAACGAGAAGCACTTGAGAGAGAGAACAATTTCGGAGGGAGTAAGTCTGGAGGTGTCAGGCTGGGGTCAGGTCGAAGGTCCAAAAATTGTTTCAGTGTGAGAAGTCCTTTATTGTATGGGATCACCATATATTAACTCTTGACATCAAGAGTGAACATAAATTTAGAGGGGCCAGAAGGGAAGGAGAAAGAATTAAAGAGACAAAGAACATTGTTAGTGTCATGGATGTGGGAGGGGATGGAAGCCACTAGGGGGGAAGGACGATGGGCTTCTTTCAGTTTCCATCTACTAAATCCACTTACAAGGTTTTGGTTAGCCCAAGGCTATAGCAGAAGACACTTAGTCAAGGTGTCAGGCAGTGGGACTGAATCTGGAACCATGTGGTTGGGAAGTAAGCTTGTTACCACACAGCCACTCCTGCACCATTACAACAAAGCTCTAAGAAAGTGGTGAGATGGAATAAATCAAATATTACAAGAACACAACAAATCTCAACATAAAGCAGGAAAAAGTGACATAATCTGGGATAATCTACAAATAAAAAAAATTTATAACCAAAACATTCTGTCACCTTTTTGCTAAAACATTTCCCACTTGTGCACATACCACAAAGTTTTAAATACAGTCATTAAAATTTATTCTAACACCCATAACTTCTAGATAATAGCTATTTCCTATCAAATAAGACTAAATCAAAAACTAACAAAACTCAACCCAAATAACCATAATTATAAAATTGCATGCCCTCTACCAAGAAAATGTTTTACTGGGGAAATAGTGAATTGTGTCCTAGGTTGACCCTTTCTTTCTACTCTGCAGTGAGGCAATTATTTCAGTCCTTCCATATGTATCATCTCTCATCAACAGGCACAAAGCCATCCCCCATCTTTACTACTACTTCTGCCCAGTTGAGGGGGTTTTGTCATTTGAGTTACTTGGTGACCCTGTCAGTGCTGGTACTATGTAAAAAGCACTAGTGTTAGTGCCACACATAAAACACTGATGCTCATGCCATGTAAAAAGTGGTTGGCATTAAGAAGGGCATCCAGCCATAGAAACCATGCCTAAAATGACTCTCAGCCTAGCTAACGCTTGTCAAACTGTCCAGCCCATACTACCATGGAAATGGATGTTTAATGATAGCAATGATAATGATGATGATATATATAGATGCCTTGAAGCTCAGGGCACTGATCCAGAAGATTACTTCAAGATACAAAGCATGTTATATAAATCTGCCTAAATTCAGTGCCTTTGTTGCAAGAAACTATTAAAAGCTCTCATTTTAAATACTATGCACATTAAATGATATTTATCTCCCACTGGTTGGAGTACACTTTTTTGTTGATCCTACGTTATATATATATATATAGGTATAGGCAAAAATAGGTGCACAGTGGCTTAATACGAGTGGAATATTCATTTCTGTATTTCTTTTAGTTTTATCTCATTGGGAGCCTTCTTCTTTTTTTTTTTCTGGAGACTTTGAGTGAATGCTTGAGCCACAAGCAACTGTATACCTACATTTACCCACCCCTGTATATCTATCTATCTATGTGTCACACTGAGTCTTCCTGAGAACTACGTTAGGGGTACACATGTCTGTGGATTGGTCAGTCACTTGCATGTTAATTTCATGACCAGGCTGTTCCGTTGATCGTATCAGCTGAGACCCTCATTGTCGTAACCGATGGAGTGCTCCTTATCTATCTATCTATCTATCTATCTATCTATCTATCTATCTATCTGCCCGTCTGTCTGTCTGTGTGTATGTATATATATATATATATCTTGTGTGTACCTGAGGCTATGCACCACTAAGGTTGTTTGGATTTCTGCATTGGACGTTCCAAGTGCTGTTGAATGCTTAACTGCATAACACAATAAAATGTTCCCCTTATGCCCTGTTGTGGTTAAGCATCTAATTGTACTTGGAACATCCGATGCAAATTTGGAAACAACTACAATAGTGAAACATGCATAGGAAGAAGTGATATCAGCTTGTGTTTATC
This sequence comes from Octopus bimaculoides, assembly GCF_046866305.1. Lineage (NCBI taxonomy): Eukaryota > Metazoa > Mollusca > Cephalopoda > Octopoda > Octopodidae > Octopus > Octopus bimaculoides. The sequence goes on from NC_142936.1 coordinate 39,609,299, forward strand.
ATAATTTCTCATACATACACACACAGCCACACACATACATGCTTAATATACTAACACTAAGTTCTCAACACCTCCCACACGGTCTATACAAGTCATATGTAAAATTGATCAAAGACATGAAATGATATGAAAGAATATATATATTCTTTCACACACAGACATGCATATATATACATAGATATAGGAAAGCATAACATTTATAATAGATATGTATATATACAAACGTAGAATGGTGCAGTGTGTTGTATTTTGTTTCTGAAAAGATTTTCTTAGGATGGTGAGGAAGATGCATTGGAACAGCCACTTTGACTCACAGAGCTTGCACTTGAGGACAGCTATCTCTGTCTCATATTCTAATAGTGCTGTGGACCAAGAATGCTGGAGGTCTCTGCTGCAACAGGCTTGATCATAAACCTGTCAGAGAGCCACCGATACCTTGACAGTAGTAAATGTTACAAAGCTTCTGGAATGAAGAGAATAACTTACTGAATGGCAGATCATCATAGAGTTGCTTTTGACACACATTTACTGATATGTGTGAAAGCAGGTGGACTACAATTAAATCAATATATGCACTTAAATCCACATTAAGTTAAAAGAAAGATTTGATAATATTCATAAGATAGATACAAACACAGAATGGTGCTAGGTGTAACATTTTATCTTCAAGAAACTTCTCTAGAGAGACTTTATATTTCAAAAGCATAGAGCTCACTCTACATTTGTAAATATATTATAAATATTTTACAAATATTTATTTTGATTCAATCCTATTTCAGGTGCATATAAATGATTTGATTTTAGCCTGACTATCTTTCACACCAGTTGGGTTACATCTGCTTATCTCCTGAGAATTCTGAGGCAAGTTGAAATATTCATTCCAACTGGTATCTGACTATCAGCTGACAACATTCTGGGTGACTTCTGTGTTTTTAACACAAAAAAAATCTCTTTATGAGGTTTCTCAAAAGGTTACAGCTGCTTCATCTGCATTTGTAAATACATTACAAATGCTATACACATTACTATTTTAATCTAATGCTGTTTCAAGTGCACAAGCACACACACTACACACACAGACACTCACATATGTGTGTGTGTTAGTATACATACATACATAAGTAGGTAGGTAAGTTGGTTGGTAGTAGGTAGATAGATCAATCATGATGTGTTGATCTATATATATGTTTGTGTGTGTGTAACATATGTGTATACATATATAGATAGGGTAGGGGCAGTTGCATGCATCAATAATTTATTCAAATCAAATTTAATAAAAGAAAAGGAGACAGTAAAACCAATCATAATGTCAGCAGTAGACAACAACAAAAGATATAGCAACATTCAAATAATAATAATAATAATAATAGTAACAGTAGCATTAATAGAAACTGAGTTTGAAAAAAAAAAAGAAGAAACATTAGTGAGCATCAGAATAACAACTGCAATTAATTATAGCCCACAATGACAACAACAACAACAATAGAAATATCAATTGATTTTAGCTGTTGAACTATTTTTATTATCCCTTGATCTTTTTCTCTCATACTCTCTCCCTCTTTCCATTTCTTATGCTTGTAACAATCTCTCACCTTATCTCTCTGTATATATCTGTGAATCTACAACATTATTTCACACTCTGTACCTAGACACTTCTGTTTCCAATCTCTCCTTCAAATCAAATTTCTCTATAACTCCAAATGTTTCTCATACATCCTTCTCTCTCTTTCACCGCTTTTCTCTCTCATTTTTACTCTCTAATTCTGCCTTGTATCACTACACTTTTATTGCTCCTGTTCCCCACACTCTATATCGCTTTCTCTCCCTCTGTGTTTCTATCACTTTCTGTCCCAGTAGTGTCATAAACACAGTTTACAATATTTAGATATTTTCAAATAGTTTCAGTGGATTCGCTGGAGCTTTTACAAATACTGTGTATCTGTGCGCATCTGCCTGCATCTGTGTATTTGTGTGTCTGTGCATATGTGAACAAGCATGTAGTGGGTGCCTGTGTCAGGTGCATTGAAAAGATATCTGTTTACATGGAATTAACTTTATGCAACACACATACACAAACACCCACATGTGTGAATGTATGCATATGACCTGATATATATATATATACACACACACACACACACACACACACACACACACACACACACACACACACACACACACACACACACATATATATACATACAATGTAATGGTATGTGTGTACATGCATATATATGCACATACACATGTGTATGTGTATATATGTACTTATATATATATGCATATTCATATATAAATGTATATATAAATGCTTGCTTATATGTATATATAAATATGTATGCATACACACACACACACATATGCGCATATATATATATATATATATATATATATATATATATATATATATATACAGGTAGTGGGTCGTATAGTCTGCTGGAGATGATGTTTGATGAGGCTAAATAGCAGTAGCATTCGTTCTAACCAAGACTACCATGTTATGTTGGCAAATAATCTTTACTCTATATATGTCTATCTATCTATCTATCTATCTATCTATCTATCTATCTATCTATCTGTCTGTCTGTCTGTCTGTCTATCTGTCTGTCTGTATCTGTGTGTGTGTGTGTGTGTGTGTGTGTGTGTGTGTGTGTGACATTCACTTTTTCCATGCTTGTATAAGTCAGACAGAATTCATTGAGGTAGATTTTCTACCTCAAAGTACAAAATCTGGCTAAGCTTCCTGTTGCCAACCTCCACTTGTTTCTAAATACTGTAATTATTTCCCTATGGATGGATATGTGTTCAAGGAAAGTTGAAAACTAACAACACCAATTTTGTACTGTTGATGGTAGTTTACTATCAGGCTATGTCAAATAGGGACACATAAATATATACAGACTGACAAACAAACAAGGACAGACAGACAGATGGATAGATGGATAAATAGGCTGCTTTCAGTTTCTGCCTACCAAATTCATATTCACTCATGTGTCATTGGTTAGTTCAAGGCTATCATAGAAGACAATTGCCTAAAGTGTCAGGCTGTGACACTGAACCCAAAACCTCATTGTTAGAAACTGAATTTTTTAACCATACCATAATGTCTATATATATATATATATATATATATATGCCAGTAAAAATAAATACAAAAAAGGTGGGGGGTTTTTTGTATGATTGTGTATAGAGGAATATATTATTTTGCTTAAAAGAGTTCCAACACTGTCTGTTTTTTATGTTTTATTTATATTCCTGCAGAACTAATGTGGGGTATAGAATATGGAATATACAATATATAATATGATATACAATATACAATATAAAATAAAATAAAATAAAAATGGATGGCACCATGAAAGAAAGTATTGAATGTAGATGAAATATTGAGTGTTCAATATAAAGGATCAAATATATAAATATATAAATATAAATATATATATATATATATATATAAAGGCGACTCGAGTTTCAGGGCTATTTCCCTTCGTCATGGCCATTATGACATTGCATATATATATATATGCAATGTGAGGCCTTTGTATAATTCATGGAAGATTTGCATTGAAAGATTTGCTCATTCTTTGGCATAATGCACAGCTGTGTTGGCTGGTAGAAGAAACTGGTGCCACAGTATGAACTCTTTTGACATACCTTTTCCATCCTCCAACTGTGAGACACACCTATCCACAGGTTGCACATGTTTTGTTGTGAACAATAGCCATATCACAATTTACGACACACAGACATATATGCGTAGGTGTGCGTTTGCATATGTGTGTATATATATATATATATATATATATATATATATATATATATATATATATATATATATAAATATATCATGTGATCACATGACTAACCAGACTATTAAATGCTGTTATGCATCGCTGGTCACTATGCAAATTGCTGGCTAGGCCAGCAGGCCAATATTCCTTCTTGATTGAAAGGGGAACTGGAGCAATGTCAAATGAAGTGTTTTGCTCAGAAACACACCATGCTGCCCAGTCTGGAGTATCAAACCCACGATCTAGCAATTGTGAGTATCACCTCCCTAAAAACTAGGTCACATACCTTTACATCTCTCTTTCTCTCTCTCTACAAATATATAGGTACATGTTGACGTTCCCGGTATTTCCTGGAAAAGCAGAGCTTATCCCTTGGATCCTTTCTCATAATTATTTTTCTAATCCAGTAACAACAGTACAAAGCATGTATCCCTTAAAACGGTCTTTGGGCAGTTACAGGGAATACCAAACTATCTTACATAGCATCTTGTTTTTAAGACATCCCAATAAGTTATGAATACCCAATCATGAAGTCAGTTACATAATAATATGAAATTAGTTACCTAATAGTAAGAATTCAAATAAAGTAGCCCTGAAAAGGGCTTTAATGTGTTCCCAGAGTATAGAGAACTTAGGAGGAAATATCAATAAGGTATGTATACCAAACTCATGAAGCATGTTACGTAATAACAGGCTAATCAGATATGAGATAATACCAATTCAAAAGAAATAACTCTGAAAAGAGCTATTGTGTGTTCCTAGTGAATATAACCCTTAGGGGTGCTTGCGTTGAAATTGATTTACACTGAATGTAGAAACAGACTGACATTTAGTTTTACAGTAGACATACAAATAAATTTGCATATAGATTTAAAAATAAAATAACATGTAGATTAATCAATACATTTATGACACTTAAAAATATTATAGTTAAATAATAAATGCCTGATGATTTAGTGAATCTTATTAAATTCGCAGAGCTTCTTGATAAACAACAGATTTGGTCTTTCCTTGTTGGTCATATATAAACAAATGATTAGGATTGTCAAGTCTTGAGCATTCCACATAAAGTTGGCCATGGGAGAAAACTTGTTCCACAAGGTTCAGACCTACCACATCCAAGGACTGCCCATGAGCCTTGTTAATGCTCATTGTTCAGCTCAGTTTCAGCAGGAATTGCAGGTACTTGTACTGAAAAGGCATATCTGAGGGAATAAGTGGAATCCTAGGAATGAATACAGGCTCACCATTTGCTTTACTAGTCAAAATTGTTGTCTCCAAGACTGTTAGCATCATCTTCTTTATTATAAGTCATGTGCCATTGCAAAGCTTTGGTGGATTGAGATTTCGAAGCAGCGTAACTGGTGCCCTAATCTTGAGGTGCAAGTTGTGAGGTGGGAAGCTGGGTGGTGTTAGACTATTCAAGAATTTGACTGGATAATTCACAGCTTCATCGATGTTGAGTACAGTGTCAATAGAATTGTAGATGCTCCAGAAATTTGATGTTCAAATCATCGACTGCCACATTCTTTGGGGCTAAAATGGCACAGGTTTTCAGCCAGTTGGGGTCTGAAAACTGATTCCTCAGGTTAGGAAACACCTTATTCATTAGTTCCTATAAATCAGATACCACATATCCAAAAGGCAAGCTTACCCAGCCATCCTTCTCACCAACCAAAGTGCCATTATGAAACATCCAACAGTTGCTTTGAAAAGTTTCTGTCTGCATCATCACCACTGAGCTGCAGAATCATGTTGGTTGTGAATCTCAGTTTTTGCACACTGCTCCTAGGACGACTTTATGCTGGCATTTACCTCATGAGCTCTTGTCCCCTTTGGAACCACAGGAAGGGTTTGTCTAGTCTCCTGCAAGCAAATTTGTGGCACCTCCCATGAGCCTGGTGTTGTGTCTCAGATCCTGAAGGGCCATGTCAAGAGCTTCAAAGGAAACCTTGTGGCTCATTGTCACCTCATCCCAGATGATCAACCTGCATCCACCCAGATGTTTGCCTTTTATAGAACCACGACTGATGGTACAGCTTACCTTCTCTTTCTTGACAGGTCCAAAGGGAGTTTGAAACAGGAATGAGTTGTGTGGCCACCACTTAGCAGAGTTGCAGCTATTCAACTTGACGCCACTGCTATGATAATGTGTTTCATTTTGCGCATTTTGGCCAGAAGAAGGTTGATGATAAATGTCTTCCCAGTTCCACTTGGAGCATCCAGAAAGAAAAGACCTCCTCTTTCACTTTCAATGCTTGAAATAATTGCCTTATAAACATCCAGTTGGTCCTCCAACAGTTTGTGTTCATTATCATCTATATACGACAGCATTTCCTCAATGTCATAGCTGATTTCTCACAGATACTCAATTGTGAAATTGTTTGCTGCCTGCTCGGGTGAAGCAGACCAAATGTGGCAATGCTTTGACCTCCCATAGCTTGCACACAGGTGTCCAGGTCAAGTAATGCCTCATTGTAAATGGCGTTGTTGAACATGGCTATTTCTGCTGAGGCTTGCCTTTGAATCCTTTGTAGGATTTCCTCTGCCATGCTGGTTTTGTGGGTTGCCCAAGCTTGAGAGGTTCACCCAAGCTACATGTCATCAATGTGGTAGAAAATTGCATGTGCAGTTGACTTGATGCTCTGCTGATTGCCTCCAGGGTCTGATCCTAGTGAGCATCATCCTCCAGTAGCCCATGTTTGGTGCAGGCTTCTTCATTGTGTCTTCGAAGGTCTGACAATGTGCAGCAACAGACGCAGAAAGAAGCACTCCTGCTGATTAGGGTGCACAGTGTACACCCACCCAATAGCCCTGCTTCTGAAGACTGCATGTTCTTCACAGCGTACACAGGTACCTCAATGTTCAACAGTGTTCAGGCAAACAGATCACATTGGCATAATTTGAAGAAAGCTGTCAAAGTGGTTTCTGGTGGATTCAGAACTACATTTCTAGCATTGTCTACTCTGAAATATACACTCTGGCCACTTTCAAGATGTACAGATAGATTCACCACTGTTGGATGCCACTTGTATATTTCGAAGGCCTCATTAGAGGAAATATACCTGCCCAACTTATATTGTCAAATTTCATCTGCCTGCTTGCCCTCCAAATTGAATATGGCACTTAAGTTTAGGCACCAGAATATAGTATCGTATTATCCAAACAATTCCAAAAACAAGGTGATCAAAAATCAAAAAAAGCATCATGGATTTTCAAGGTTATTGCAGTACGTACGTTTCATGCAACTCCATTTATTTAAGTAATGCAAGCATTACATTAAGTGTAAAATGCAGAGCAATCTTCAGCTGCACAAGGATACAGAAAATTTACTGAAATTTCATTTTAGCAGAATGGACATATTACTGTTGTGACAACATTTAAATAATCTAAGTGGGAAAGAAGAATACAAAAAAAACATCTTGACATAGCCTGTTTTCAATGCCAATTTATGCAATAATTTTTTGTGTAAGGTTACGTAACATTTGTGGTTTTAAACATTAGAATGCCACATCTTTTTTATGCTTATTGTTTCCTTCCAGTACAAGCCAAATACAATGTTTGGCAGATGTACAATATAAAAGTGCAACTTTGATGCAGGCCTGAAGAAGTGTTTGCTGTTGCTGCCACTGCCAAATGCATTACTGGTGCTGCTGCTGCTGCTTGATGCACAGCTGGTGTAATTCCCCCTGCTGTTGCTGCTGTTATTATTGGTTGATGTATTGTTAGTGCTGTTGCTACTGCCAAGACTACTGCTGCAATCACCAGTGCCATTCTCCACCTCAGCCTCATACACTGCACCTTAGGAATTCCATCGACCACCTACTGGACACTCATTGGTAATCCTGCATGAGCATGCTGCCTCTGCATGTTGTTTAGGAGTACTACCTAATATTTTTTTAATGCTAGGCACACAACTGAAAGAGACCCTTAAGTTGTGTCTATTAAATAAACGCCAGTATCTATGTGATAGTATAAAATGTTTGACCACTCATCTAAGGAAAATCCTTCCCACACAAGTCTTGACTTTGAGTGAGAATGATAAGCTTTGCTTGACCAAAAGAGCAAGAATACTGAAAAACTTGCCTTACCTGGAGTTCTTTTTAAACCCCACAAAAGAGATGTTTAGTCAGTGATGTCATCAGAGGAAATTCGTGTTGGAAAAATGGAAACCACCATTTGCTGACTAGGAAAATGCTACCACCTTCAGACGTCTTTGACAGAGGTCAGTGACATAACTGGAACTATTCTAATGGTGATAACTCCACCTTGCCCAAGATTCTGCCAGTGGAGTTTCATTCTGGAATTTTTGTTTTCAAAATTAACTGACCATAATGTTTCCCTTCCTCCAGTTGTAGTGAAACTATGTGCCTTCAGCCATTTGTGCCTGATGAGTTGCATACACAGCTAAACTACGCCATTTATAGGTGTGAAATCAATGGTCACTCTCTGACCTGCCATAACAAGCAGCCTTCAAAATATTACTACTGTAATGTTTAGAGTGTGCCTCTTTTCAGATATATTAACTACTGACTGATATACTTTGATAACTTTGATAGGTTTTGGCCAGTATAGGCCCAGTTCATGTCTAACTTAATAGCACCACCTGATGAAGTCTTTTAGTCATATATGGGGCACCATGGCCCACTCTAGCTAAGAGTTATTCATGTTGGGAGGTTGGTCCAGTAACTTTTGAAGAAATTTGTCCAGTGAACATTTGAATCTTATGGGATCCGTTTCCGTTTTGACATATATATATATCATCATCATCATCATCATCATCATCGTTTAACGTCCGCTTTCCATGCTAGCATGGGTTGGACGATTTGACTGAGGACTGGTGCAACCGGATGGCTACACCAGGCTCCAATCTAATTTGGCAGAGTTTCTACAGCTGGATGCCCTTCCTAACGCCATATATATATATATATATATATATATATATATATATATATATATATATTTGTGAAAGAGGACAACAAATGCTGAGGCACTACAAGCATCTCAAGTCATATACATCATCTTATACTATTCTTAAATTAGTTGTCTTACAACTGTTTCTGGGATACCTTAAGTGATAGGTGAGAATGTCTGAATAAAGAGTATTCCGTCATCAGAAACAAGTAGAGAACATATGAAAGATCTAAACATGGAGATATTCAGATAAAAGATCTAGACATGGAAAATTCACAGATAATAAGCAATGAAATAGAAGAGTAGAGAGTAAGGAAATAAGGAAATAGAGTTCACAGTTCATTTTTCAGGATGTATAGATGTTAGTCCAAATGTCCTTAGGTAAAATCTGAGGTAAATCCAGGCAGTATTACAGCAATGTATGAGGAGTGTGTTCACAGTATAAATACCCAGGTAATATTTTGGCAGAAATAAGAATGGTATGTTCATATTGAGATGGTTGGTTTGTGAGAGAATTACCATAAAAGTGGCTATTGAGCAAAGTGGAGAGAGAAAGGGAAAGAGAGGTTAATAAGGAGAGAGAGAGAAATTGGGATAGAGAGAGAAAGAAGGTAAGTGACAGGGTATTAGCAAGGATTAGTCAGAAGGATTGGTTAGAATACCCTCATAGGTAGGAATATATCTATAGCTACTGACCATATCCATTTGTTCGTCCAAATGGGTATGGTCAATATGAAGGACGAACAAATGGGTACTAGAAAAGCTCGGTTGTGAGATGACGCTTTGGTGAAAGATCACGAAGCGGAAGCTCCAGTTCTTTGGCCACGTCATGCGCCAGGATGGACTTGAGTGAACGATCATAACTGGCAAGGTGAACGGCAGACGTAAAAGAGGCAGACCATCCACTTCTTGGCTGAAAGCATCACATAGTGCGACACCTGACTAGAAGAAGAAGACTAACCATAATCAACTGAAACTTCATCTACTCAACAGATACAAACATTTACTGCTTGAACTCTTGCCTCAACCCTAAACTTGAGGAATAGTGCTGGCATCTTATTTATTATTCTCTTTATTTCTTTTCCTATTCTCCTTGATCCTTTTTATTTTTATGTTTTACTCTCCATTATTTTCCTCCTCTCTTCTTTTATCTGTACCCTTATTTTGACAATTTATTCTTATTTTTATTTTTTTCTACTTTTTCTAGTTTTTATCTTTTATTTTTATTTTATTACATTTTCACTTTTTATTCTGTATTTTTCTATTTCTGTCTTCATTTTTATTCTTCTGACTAATCCTTGCTAATACCCTGTTACTTACCTTCCTCTTCTCTCTGTACCCACAGGCTATCTCATTTCTCTCTCTCTCTTCTCATTAACCTCTCTTTGCCTTTCTTTCTCTTTCTTTCACTTTCTTCTTCTCTCTCCACTTTGCTCAATAGTCACTTTTATGGTTATTCTCTCACAAACCAACCGTCTCAATATGAACAAACCATTCCCATTTCTGCCAAAATATTGCCTCGATATATATACTGTGAACACACTCATACATTGCTGTAATACTTCCTGGATTTACCTCGGATTGTACCTAAGCACATACAGACTAACATCCATACCTCCTAAAAAATGAACTGTGAACTCTATTTCCTTATTTCCTTACTCTCTACTCTTCTATTTCATTGCTTATTATCTGTGAATTTTCCATGTCTAGATCTTTTATCTGAATATTTCCATTCTCTAGATCTTTCATATGTTCTCTATTTGTTTCTGACAGAATACCCCATATTCAGGCATACTTTCCTATCACTTGGGACATCCTGCAAACAGCTGTCAGACCCCAACTAATTTAAGAATAATATAAAATGTTGTATATGACTTGAGATGCTTGTTATGCCTCGGCATTTGTTGTCCTCTTCCACAAATTTTTATCTGCTAAATCGGAAACCTAAAATGAATCCATAGCTCTCGTCTCAGTTACATGCTTAGAACCCTGATAATCTGTTACAGCACTTACCCAGTGTACTTATTCATTTAGATCACCAGTGAACTAAACTGTAAATCGCTGACCACTACATTTATATTTTTTTTCTCCTTGTTTCTCTCCTTATTTCTTTGTGTTCCTTTCAGTTGAAGAGCGTAGCTCGAAATGTCAAATACTTTCTGTATTCCTGAGCATTAAACTAATACAACCATTTGTTGTTTACACCACTTGTCTTCGTCTGTTGTTTTTTTCGTAAATTCTCCCATATATATATATATATATATATATATATATATATATATATATATACACACACACACAGTTATCCCATGCCATATCATGGTTCACCTATCACGGTTTATTATTTAAGCTTACGTCGATTCCTCCATGGTGTTGTTTTGAATTTATAATAAAATAAATATATGCAAATTATAAAAACGATTTAAAAAATATACATTATAGTACTGTTTCTACTTCCGGATTTTCACCTAACATGGGGTGTTTTGGAATATAACATCCATGATAGTCAAGGGATTACTGTACATCATATTCCATGTTGGTAGGGATTAGATAATTTGACAGGATATGATATTTCCCAGGCTTGCATTATCCCATCTCCGTATGGTTTCTCTAGCTAGTACCCTTCATAATATGAACAATTTTACAGAGTGTACTGCGTGCTTTGTTAACTTGTTTTTCCACATGAACTATTAACCTTTTAATTTTCTCCCAAAATACACTGAGTTACCATTTCTATTCACTTTGAAATCATTGAGATATATTTTTCCCAAGCAAATATTCAAAATAATTGTTGTTAGGAATTAAAAAATAACATCAATATATCTGCTACAACACGAAGTTGTTTGACTAAACCTATCTTTTCCCTTTGGTATAAATCATTAAGGAAAATAAATTTACATGAAAATAAATATATATCTGCTAATAAGGGCTACAATTACCATCTATTGGAATGCCCTTAAATTGTTTAAACATCATTCCTACTACAGTAATATAAGTATGATTATCGATAAAGCTAACCAACTTATTCAATCTACTCTTGCTTATGTTTATATGTATGGGTGTGTACATGTTTTATATATATATATATATATATATATATATATATATATGTATGTATGTATGTATATGCATGGATATGCACACACATGCATATGCGTGTATAAATATATGTATGTATGTATATCTATACACACACACATATGCATGTGTGTGTTGAGGAGCTTTGGAACTTTAAGTAAAGTAGATCAGAGTCAGCCTGTTATAACCTGTTATTAAATATGTTCAACTTGAACAAAATGCCTTGGGCTTATTTTGTTCTTTCATTTACTCACTTCTCTCTCTCGGTCTTCCTCCTCTGTTTCTTTGTGTCTTACTACACACACACACACACACACACACATAGAAACATGTGTGCATGTATATATACATTCAAACATAAATGCATGCAGATATATGTATACACTCTCACACACACAAGCTCATATACACACACACATATTGTCTTGGCACTCTATCGGTTACGACGACAAGGGTTCCAGTTGATCTGATCAACAGAACAGCCTGTTCATGAAATTAACATGCAAGTGGTTGAGCACTCTACAGACACATGTATCTTTAACATAGTTCTCTGGAGGAGATTCAGCGTGACACAGAGTGTGACAAGGCTGGCCCTTTGAAATACAGGCACAACAGAAACCGGAAGTAAGAGTGAGGGAAAGTTATGGTGAAAGAGTGCCACACCCTGCCGGGTCTGAGAATCAAAACTGCAATCCTATGACTGCGAGTCGACTGCCCTAACCACTGGGCCATTGCACCTCCACTTGCACATATATGTACATATAATCATACATACATACATACATGCATACAGTTATTTATATACACTCACACACCACACACACATAACTGTTCAAGTGTGTAGATTGTATGAACTTATATGCATCTGTGCATATGTGTTTATCTATGCGAATCAATTTTAGCCAAATGTCTTCTATTAAGGCATTACAAAATAAACTAGCCAGAAACTATGCTTAAGTATGAGCAATAGACTGTATCTATAACTCGAGGGGCTAGTCTTGTCACATATATTACTTCAGACTGACCCTACCTGGCTAGGGTGCACTTTATTCCAGAATATTAAGCTATTTGTGCACCAGTATTGTGTATAGGTGGTTCAATTGATCACAAAACTGAGAATAATCATCGTTGAGACTGACAAAGCACCCATTTACTTTATATTTTTACACATATTAACACACACACATATGTTTGCTAACACATACGTCTATGCTTTCAAACATATATTCTTAATATTGATTTCCGTGGAAATTGTGGTGTATTTTGCCTAATTATCTTAAATATGTATACTTGCCATGGTCTCCTTTGTTATTAGCATCAGCTTACCCTCCACTACCACTTACCCTCCACTACCACTACAGCTTCAGAATACGTTTTTGTTTATTTCACAAATAAAGTGCCAACACCAAAGGAAAATGGTAAAATAATATGTATGTGTGTGTGTGAAAATGAGAAAGTGAAAATAATGAAAATACATAAAAAGGAACACATTAAAACATTATAATGTATCATTAGACAACATTTGATAACATTACTGTTGTTTTGTTTTTGTTTGTTTGGTTAGTTCTCAAACAACTTTGAAATTTTTTTCAAACAATAATAAATGATAAATATATTTGGTCATTTTTCTGTGCTGGAATCTGTTCGATAAATACACATTTCTAAGGCACTCTTTTACAGCAGTGCCCCTCCTGACACCAAATATATGTAACTTAGCACTTTTTCATGCATAACACAGAAAATACACATTCTCTCTCTCTCTCTCTCTCTCTCTCTCTCTCTCTCTCTCTCTCTCACACACACACACAAGTATGTATGATGGGCTTCTTTCAGTTTCCATCAACTAAATCCACTCACTGTCAAAGGCTTTCTCCATGTCAACAAAGGCCAAGTACAGAGGTTTATCTTTGGTAATGTATTTCTCCTGAAAATGCTTTACCAGAAATATAGCACCAGTGGTGCTTCTCCCTGACACAAAAACCAAACTGCATCTCATCTAGACTAACTCTCTCCCTAATTATAAGCCCTAAAATTCACTCTATAATTACCCATTTATATCTGCACTAGGTCTGCTTAAGAGGTTATTGTGTCCTAGCATATGTGCAGCCTCGTTTAATTTTTGTATTTTCCAGTGGTATTCTCTGTCAAAAAATGATATCAGCAGAAAAATAACATCAGCAAAATACCCTAGGAATGAGAACAGTGTACCCCGTTAGTCAAAAAAGGGTTGGGTTCGAAATTCCACCAACACACCTGATGAAGGCTGAAAAGTACATTAGCTGAAATGTTGCAGTAATAACAAACAAGATGAGGACACCTATCTGTCCATTGTAAATAATGGAGATAATGCCACTCTGTTTTTGGAAAAGAAATTAATTGTATTGTTGATAGAAAGGCAGAAAAGGTAGGAAGCAGTGAAGCGGAGTGGGAGACATAGCCTGCCAAATGAAGGGCAAACTTATTGAAGTTGTAACATGTTGTTGACAACATAGTGTCTTAATATATTATAATGAGAAATTGAAAGAGAGAGATTATGCCACTCTGTCATCCCAGCATAGATGTTGGTGGCTTAACAATCATGGGTGGACTCCAATTTAGGAAGTATTGTTCAAGTTTGCCTTCTTTTGGAATGAAGAAAGGTATGTAAAAATAACAGTGCTATTTCAGTAGAATTCTACAAATGCGTAAAACATTGAACAAAAGAGAAACTTTAGAAGCAAATAAAAATATTGCCTGAAAATGACCTCAAAATTGTGTGACCTGACCTTGTTTCCAAGGTTATTTTAGTAGTAAAAAAAAGGGTTGTGCCAAAAACATACTTTATTTGGTAGCCAAAAGATTACTGAATTTTTTGACACCACATACGTCAAAATTGACAATTCAGTTTTCAAATCCATAAGGAACATATGCATGCGGGTGCACTCACACACACACATACACACACACACACACACACAAACAAACAAACTCTGTTTTATTATATAAGATATGTATTTACTGCATTCATCATTTGATTATAAATGCATCCTCTATTCTAATCTGCATTGTCTTTATTTTCTCAAAATGTTGGTTAGCTGATAATGCTGAATTTATCCTCTTAGTATGTTGTTTTTTGCTTTTTAAGCTCTCACTCCAAGTGTGGGATTTTTGTGTTATTTGCAAGGATAATTTCATTTAATCAAAGCTTATCAATTCACTACATTACATCTGTGATACCCTGCAGTATATGTATTTAGTATAGAGTACATGCTCTGAGAAATTTATCCTCTTTGCCATTGTTGTTATTCGTAATCAGCATTATCATATTCTTTATGCTTCTTAAGCACATGCAAACACACTCTGATTACTTCTCAGCTTTATCTCCTAAGTAGGATATCTTCTCTGAAGATATCTAATAAGCAGGTAATCCATTGCTTTACAAATTATGTCATCTACTTGATATCATGATAATAAATAATGGCATTGATATTTACCACATATGATCACTTGAATATTCTCTTGGGCAGGTCTATAC
The DNA here is from genome assembly GCF_046866305.1 of Octopus bimaculoides. NCBI lineage: Eukaryota > Metazoa > Mollusca > Cephalopoda > Octopoda > Octopodidae > Octopus > Octopus bimaculoides. Next base: position 39,624,596 of record NC_142936.1, read on the forward strand.
CAACCGATAGACTAATTAAAGCAATATGCAATATATCATCAGGGATAGAATTTCATCATCGTTCTCACTATCTTTCCTATTATCTACTTCAGCCCTGTCAGTATGTCTGTTCTATTAAAACTGTCCAACGGATTTTCATCATCAATACTAATATGCCAATGCAGAAGTCTGTATGTTGTGGTTGAGCCTGTCAGAAACAGCAGTCAAATCTCCCTGAAATTAATCCTCGCTCCCTCAACAATCTTAGAAAAGAATTTATGTATTTAATAATACATAGTACCATGTATAAGAGATATGCTCAGTAAAGAATAATCTGAGACTAAAGAATGACAACATACTTATTACCTTTAAGATAACATTGATATATTCCAGTTTAGCATGGATTAGAAATGTTTTCTGCAGCAACAATCTCTTGATCTTACATCATCTTTCTATAAAGCTGCTATGTTGAGAGCTATTTTTCTTGAAGTTTTGAATGATTATTCGTTTGTTTTATTCTTCTATTGCAAATCAGTCAACTGATTTCACGATGCAATTCTGAACAAAACCCAAGTCAGGTTTGCTAAAAAAATATTGCCATTACTTTTGTACTTTATGAATATATCCATCTATAATGGTGTCCTGATAAGTATCTGTCTTTTATTTGTTTCGGTCATTTGACTGTGGCCTTGAAGGGTTTTAGGTAAACAAATTGACCCCAGGACATACTATTTTTTAAAGCTTAGTACTTATTCTATTGGCCTTTTTACTGAACTGCTTAGTTACAGGGATGTAAACACACCAACATCAGTTGTCAAGTGGTGGTGTGAGGCAGACGCCAGACACAAAAACGCATAAACATAGATATATATATATATACATATATATATGATGGGCTTTTTACAGTTTCTGTCTACCAAGTCCACTTACAAGACCAAGGTGCCACTCAGTGGGAGTGAACCCGGAACCATGTGGTTTGGGGAAATAATTTTCTTACCATACATCTTTGCCTGCGCTTATATATTGGGATAAACTTATTAGATAGGTAAGTAAACATAAAAGTAGTATCTGAAAAAATGGTGATAGTCTGCATTAGCAAAATTAAGACTTAAATCATCTTATTTTAAAGGTTTATTAAACTGTCATTTTAGATGTGTTTCTATGACAATGTTTATTCTAGAAAATATTGGTGTTGCATATTCTGATATCATCACCTTTTGTTGGTTCTTTTATTTTATGTTCACTTCCCCATGTTATAAGTCGAATGCAGACATATAAGGTAGCCTTTTATAGTTGGATGGTTTTCCTGTCACTAACTCTTACCCACTTTTCAGATAAGGAATATTTTATTTCATTCCAGTTGTCTTTGGTAGCAGGATGTGGTGAAAAGTATTGTTAACAAGGAATGTAAACATCACATTACTGTTGCTTCTGTTTGGTAACAAGCAAAGACAAGGAATGTTAACAGTTGCACACAAACACAGAAACACACACACATACATATACAATACTCATCATAAAATAAGATACATGATATAGGGCTTAAGGTCCCTTTAGTCTTATCTCACCAAGAACTATTTAGAGTCTCTGATGTTAGTGTCATGATAAAATGTGCCCACTTCATTCTGTAACATGGTTGGAAATAGAAAGGATGTCCAGCTGAAAGAAGCACCAGTCTAGGGGAGCATTGACTTTCAATAACCTGCCTTGGACTGTGACAATCCATCTAACCCATGCCAACATGGAAAGTGGACATAAAGTAATAATAATAATAATGATGATGATAAAGATAATATAAAATAAAGACAAATGATTTATTATAAGTTAGAGAAACTTTTTATCATTATCTTCTTTTTCATATTTCAAAGTAATATATTGAAATCCTTACTTGTGAAAACTGTTGTTAAAAACAGGTTCTCTGCACACAGGTCAGAGATATTTCTCTATGGACTAAGTCTAACATCTAGTAACAATTCTCCATTGAAATTCACTACCTTACTATTTTGGTAGTGCTTTTGGAGAGAGAGATATGATAATACTTCAATCTCATGTATTTTTAAGATTTTGCCCTTATTTAAGCAATGACTTTTAAAAAGAAATGAAGATAAAATAAATCATTATTATTATTGAGTGAGAGAGAGCAGTGCATGCCATCAAAGTGACACTGGGGTACAAATGTAAACAAATCCCAATATACCCATCATGACTACCTGGCTGAATAGAGTACAGCAGGTACATGCATCATAACCATATGCGCAAGACATTGTAGCCCCATATCAAGATAAACAGTGCATGACCTTGCAGGTGAAGCCCATTTAGAATGTTCATCAAGTCAAAAAGCCCATCCTCCTCAAAAGATCCTTCAATAAGTATTGTTTAAGGATTAGCAATACACCCATGTTTCCAGAGGTCAATTATTCAAACTGCAAATAATCCCTCTCAGCACATGGCTATGTTCAGAGATGCACTCATCATGATTAGAGATGCTTGTGATCAGAGATTCTCATAATCAGAGATTCTCATTATTAGAGATGCACATATTGTCCACCACTAAAGAATATACTCAACTGGTTGAGGTCAAGCAACTGACGAGAAAATATGTGGTATGAGCAGAATATTTGCTGTAGCCCGTCTTTTACACCAAGACAAAACATGTGCATGGTAAAGTTTCCAATCAGTTAAGATCAGAAGCCATAAGAACCACTGCCTGATATCACATCAGGGCATTTATTATTATTATTGCTGTCGTTGTTGTTGTTGTTGTTATTGCTACTGTTGCTGCTACTGCTACTAGTGTTATTATTATTGAGTGAGAGAGCAGTGCATGACATCAAAGTGACACTGGAATAAAATATACAAAGCCCATTATACCCATCATGACTACCCGTCTGATAAAGGTACACCAGGCACATACATCACAACCATATGTGCGCGACATGGTGATTTCATATCAAGATAAACAGCGCATGACTTCACAGGTGGAGTCCAGTTAGAATTTTCTTCAGGTCGAGTAGCCCATCCCACTCAAAAGGTCCCTGAATAAGATTTATTTAAGGATGTTGAGCAAAGAACTCATGTTTCCAAAGGTGACATTCAAACTCCAAAGAATTCCTCTCAACACATGACTATGATGCTCCCCCACTACTTCTGCTCCCGATCAGAGATGCACATATCGTCAGCCACCAAGGGACATGCTCAACTGGTTAAGGTCAAACAACTGACAAGCAAATCTGTGGTATTGAGCAGAATATTTGCTGTAGCCTATCTTTTATACCAAGACAAAACAATGTACATGACAACACTTCCAATCAGTTAAGATCAGAAGCCATGAGAGCCACTGCCTGGTACTGCATCCGGGCATTTATTATTATTATTATTATTATTATTATTATTATTATTATTATTATTATTATTATTATTATTATTATTATTATTATTATCATCATCATCATCATCATTATTATTATTATGTGGGTGATGAATTGGCAGAAATGGTAGAGTATCAAACAAAATGTCTTTAGGTATTTAATCATGGCTGCTTTAAGACTGTTGCGTGTGGCTTGATTGATCATGATTCGATTGGCTGTCTTGTCATATGATCAATTACCTTTCTAAGAGATCAGTTACTTATTTCTGACTTTTCAAATTGAAACAAAAACTAAAACTTTATTAAAATGGGGCCTTCAAAAAATATATAAAAAATATTTTTGTGAGGTTTGTAGTTTATTAAGGATAGATACAGCTCTTGAAAGGAGGAGGAAGTGTAAGAAAAAACATGTCTTTCTCTTGTAGTTATACACCTTAGAGAGGAAGATGCTTATTGTTATGTTCCAAGGTATAGATATATGGACAGTGATAATCTTAATAAGAATGTACTTCAGATGTGAAGGTCATTTTGTAAACGGTTCCTCATTGAAATGATAGTGAAGAGCATGAAACTCTTGAGTTCTATGAGGTAACCAGGTTTTACGGAAAATCCTTCAGTTCTAAACAACAATACAAGTAGAATTAATATAACAGCAATTACAGGGTATTACACTGTCAGCAACAACAACAGCAGCAGTGGTCAATAACAATGATATCTAGATTATAACAGCAACTGCAGTCACAGATTCTGTGGGGCATGATGAGCCCTGTGGAAAAACCTCTCAGTAAATGTTGTACCAATTAGAAATAGCAACCAAATCTTCCTCAGATTACACCCTACTGATAATGTAGTCCTGGATATAAAAGAAATGAGAGAGTTGTAGTGGAAATATTTTTGATCTAAGGTCTGCCTAGTCAAAGCTGACTTAGTGCTAAATTTGAAATAAAAAACAAAAACAGAACTATGTTGAACACCAAAACAAGAACTACTACTGCAATAAGTTTTTCAATATTTTCAACAAGGTAAACAGCACAAGCAATCAGAAGTACCACAGTAACAGCAATGTCGCAATCCTTACTCCTTTAAATTCCCTAGAAGAAAGAGTTACTCATTACTTCATTTGCAAGAATTGGTAAAGATTTTGTTACAGCCTCATTGGTGATGATGATGGATAACACATCAGTTTTGATGATGTGAATTAAAAATGAGCAATCAGCAGAAGAATATATTCATTCAATTATGATTATATGCATCTTTAATTATCAATCTATCTATCTACCTACACACCCACCCATCTACTTATATATATATATATATATATATATATATATATATATATATATATATATGTGTGTGTGTGCATGTGTATACATATATATATATATATATATATATATATATATATATATATATATATATATATATATATATATATAAGACTCAATTTAATTTTAATTTTTATAAATTGATTTTAATTGAGTTTTTTACCTGTAATTTTGGATTTTGTCCCTAATATTATTATTATTATTATATATATATATATATATATATAAGTGGCTGAGTTTTCCAAGTGAACTTGTACACTTAACATAACCCTTATGTGCAATCAGCAATTCAGCGTGTGATGCACCTTGATGCTTTGAATTACCTGTATAATAAATCTGAGTTTCATACACTTATGATCTATCTGGTTTCACTCACAGGTCTTGGATTGAACCAAAGTTATTGTAAAAGATAGTTACTGAGCTATGGGGTTTAATATTGTTGTTAGATTAGAATCTAGATTGTGAATCCAACTTCTTGAACATCTGGCCACGCTTTTACTATCATAATTCAATCAGAATTAGAAATACCATAGTGTATTGCTTGGATCCCATTTGCTTTATTTCTTTTTATTTCCTAGTGAAAAATAAATATCACTTCTACTTCACTGTTAAGTGGAAGGACATCCATGGAAAATAGGTTGTCTATTAATTCATATGCAAATATTGAGATCAAACAAAGTCATATAAACTTCATCTTGCCAAATTATATTTCACTCTACAATAAAAAACTTCCCTTTGAGTTCGGGTGGTAAATGCATCCAAATTGATTTTAAAATACAAATTAAATATTGATTTACAACATTGATGTTTCTTACAGAAAACGAAAAAAAAAAAGCCAGTCACTGCAGAAATTCTGCATACCACTAATCCCTACTTATCAAGTATCATGGCTAAATATGACATTTTTTTTTTTATTTATCTTACGGTCAGAAACCTAACCCTCTTTTTTTGTTTTTGTTTCCTCATATGGGGTTATTTACAAAGACTCGCTTGGATAGACATTAATTGGTTAGCAAGCTGGAAAAGCCAAATGTATGAAATGAAAGTTCAGTCACAAAGTAGAAAAAAAAGGAAACGGAGAGAATGGACAGACAGACATGGATTGATGGATGAAGAAATAGATGGATAGATAGATAGATAGATAGACAGAGAGAGAGAGAGAGAGAGAAATCAGTAGGTGCCTACACTAAGAGACTGAGAGAGAGAGAGACACAAATAAAGGGACTGCTTATAAGTTAGTACGAAAGTGTATATATATATATATATATATATATATATATATATATACACACATATGAGTGTGTGTGTACATATACATTCTTCTCATGCACACACAAATATACACAATTAAGTAATGGTAGCTGACAGAGATTAATGACAAACATATGAAGGGTAAGTAGTTACACAGAACAGTAAGGCAATTTCTCTTTTTACTTTTTGTTTATGTAATGCATTGGTGAAAAATTGTGTTGTTGGTTATAAGTTTCCAACAAAGCAATCACTGGTTCAGTGCATTTAGAATTAAATAATCAGAAAGGTAATTCTCTTAACCTAAGCTGTCTTCCAGAACATTCCTATTTAAAGAAAATATATAATAACAGATGTAGAATAGACAAAGTAATGAATGTAAAATAGCGTAAACTATAGAGTAAAGAGCTAATGTTTTTGAAAAGATGTTAAACAAGGAACTTAAGATTTGTATCTTTATCTCTTCTCTCCAGAACTTTCAGTCCTTTTCTATGAGACAGTATGTTTTTAAAACGGGCAAAGTCCCTACCCTTCCAATAACTGGCCAACTTTGGCACTTTCAGTTTCTTTTCATTGTACATAACCAACCAGTATAGGGTCAGCAGAACAAAAGCTGTTGGCTGTTCGTTTTTTTCCACCACACATCAGTTATTTTCATCTTTGAAATCTTTGGCAAAAGCAGCACTGCTTTAAACCATATACTCTTAATACCATGTTGCATTCCTCTTTAACCTTTGTACAAAAACATCACTCAACTAGTAGATTTCATGCCATCTTCCACTGTTTCTGGGAGCAGAGATATGTAAACAATTTCCAGTCAAACCAAAACATTGGAAACTTTTTCAATATAACTAAAACACAACCCCTATATATATCAACAGAATAATCTAGCAAGAGAACACATTGCCCATATCAAATATTGTTTTGTAATTTATTTTACAAATTTCTTGATGTGAAATCATTCTAGTGTATGTAAACCCTTGTCAAGCTGGTGTCTACATAACTGTATTATATATAAGTGTACACTTATATATTTAAATCATTGCTGTTTAGTGTGCCTTTAATTGATTAATCAATTAATTTCAGCTTGATAAAGCTTTGCACATACCAGCAAATTTATTATTTGCTGTTCACATATAGGAATAAGGGTACTGAGTGGAGCATGAATGATGAATTCAACATAACTGATGAAGCATAACAATATAGATTGTCTGACAGCCCAATATCATTCAGAACCTAGTTCTGTGTGTTTTCATACACTATGTCCTTAAGGATCATCTTTCTTCTGGGACCATTACCACAGCAAAGGTCATTCCCCATTTGAGTATATCTTACCGTGTTAAATAAATAAATACATGGCTTTACTTTAATTAACTAGATGATTACTACTACTACTACTACTACTACTACTACTACTACTACTACTGCTGCTGCTGCTGATGATGATGATGATCACCCTTTCTGCTATAGGCACAAGGCCTGGAATTTTGAGGGCAGTTCGCTAGTTGATAACATTGCCCTCAGTGGTCAACTGGTACTTATTTTGTTGGCTCCCAACAGGATGACAAGCAAAGTTGACTTCAGTGGATGAAATATCACTAAAAATGGACAAAATACCACTAAGCATTTTGTCCAGTATGCTAATGATTCTGCCAGCTTGCTGCCTTAATAACAACAATAACAACAACCTCAACAACATTAATAAAAATGATATTAATAAATAGGAAATATGATCAGTGAATGTGTTTTTATCAGCAAAGTGATCCTCTCAAATTAAAACAGTATAAAAAAAATCCTCAAAGATATAACAAATACTTGTTCTTATAATATTTTTCAAATTTTTTATGGTAACTTTAAATCTGTAACATTTCAAACACTGCTTCCTGAAGAGTATGCTTCCTTTTCGTTTTAGGATATATTCTTAAGCTTACATCAGTTTCTGGTGCTCTACAAAGCTATAGTTTAACTTTTACTTGAGTATTATTTACTTATCTAGCGCTTGTAATGTTCCTACATATTAACATCTGAGACTGCATCCAAAGTAAAGTTATCCCTCATGATTGATAAAGATTCATTCACTAATATATTTCATTTATAGACTCACTGACATGCTGTTTCTTCGTTTTGTCTCTTCTATCTCTACTCCCAATGCCCTTTGCTTCACCAAACTTACAAGCTGTATACTAGTTCCATCAAACACTCAGAATATACATTTCTTTTCCTTCAGTCATCCCAACTGTGTAGTATCACATAAAAATTCTAAGCTAAACTCTTATTTTAATTGCCCCTCCACCACTGCAACATCCAAAGCTATGTAACTGTGGGATGGAAGGATTGAACTAAGATTTCTCAATGAACATTAGTATCCAGATACTTAGGCCAAATACACCACCTGAATCAATCTCACCAGTGTCAAGTTGATGAGGGAGCTGCTGCAGAGTCAATAAGCCAGTTAGAAATAGAAATCAAATCTCTCACAAATCTCACATGTGTGTGTGTTGGCACTCCATCGCTTACAACGTTGAGGGTTCCAGTTGATCCGGAACAGCCTGCTCGTGAAATTAACGTGCAAGTGGCTGAGCACTCCACAGACATGTGTACCCTTAACGTAGTTCTCGGGGATATTCAGCGTGACACAGTGTGACAAGGCTGGCCCTTTGAATTACAGGTACAACAGAAACAGGAAGTAAGAGTGAGAGAAAGTTGCGGTGAAAGAGTACACCTGGGTTCTCCACCATCCCCTGCCCGAGCCTCGTGGAGCTTTAGGTGTTTTTGCTCAATAAACACTCACAACGCCGGGTCTGGGAATCGAAACTGTGATCCTATGACCGCGAGTCCACTGCCCTAACCACTGGGCCATTGTGCATCCACACAAATCTCACATAGCATTTTATATAATAAATGGGCAACCATGACTGAATGCTTTTGATCATAGGTCTTCTAAATCTGGGATAATCAGGCATAAACGACTGTAATGCCTTCCTGTCTGGGATGGTTTGTATAGTGCAAAAATAGCACTCTGCTTCCTCCTACAAATTCTGAAAAAAGTGTCTTATAAACAGTGATGTTATTGTTATTAGAAACATTATATAAGATGCGTAAGAGTAGCAATATGGTTTCTAATAGTGGTGAAAACCAATGAAATGGATGGGAAGGGCATAAGTGATTAAGTTGACCCAAAAACTAAATGGTATTCTATGAATTCATCATGGATGAATGTGTGTTGCCTAGTGGTTAGGGCATCAGACTTACAACCATCAGGCTGTGGTTTTGATTCCCAGATTACTCAGCAAAAATGAGTAGCAGCAACAGCTGAGAGATTTACTCTGAGATAGACTGGCACTCCATTCAAGAGTAAATGTTGTATTCTTTGTTTATACACCATGAAAACTGGGATAAGCTCCAACCTGTTGGCTCATGACACATCTAGGTCCTGTATGTAAACCTAATCAGATTTGCCATCTGTATGTCAGTAAATATTGGTTTCAAATTCTGGGGCACAAGGCCAGCAATTTTGGGGAGGGGCTAAATTGATTACATCAATCTCAGTGCTCAACTGATACTTATTTTATCAACCCCAAAAGGATGAAAGGGAAAGCTGACCATGGTGGAATTTGAACTCAGTACATTAAAGCAGATGAGATGCCGTTAAGCATTTGCCCAGCATGCTAATAATTCTGCTAGCTCACCACCTTATATGTTATTAAATATTTTAGCTTTGTAATAAAGCTACATGTTTTGGGGTTTATATTGATTCTCTCTAAATTGACTGATGCTTCAAATCTCAGATGAAGAAAAAGCACAGCTAACCTATTTGGGATTTGAACTTGAATCTTAAAAGACCATTTCTAAATACTGCCATTCAATTTGTCCAGTGTATTACCAATTCTGCCTTGAACCACCAGTCTTTAGAATGATATTCATAATACGACCATTATAAATTGGATTAATTCTTTGAGAAATTTCCTTTGAGTTGATCTGATAATCTGACATGAAAAGTATTTCTTCCTGCAATGAATAAACTGTTCTCTCAATAAACGTGATAGAGACAAAACAGTTACTAGAAAAATAAAATAAAAAAACAAAACAAAACCCAACAACTGGATATTAATCAACAAAGCAAATACGTTCGTGATGAATATAAAGTAGTACAGAAAGCAACCAAATCAAAACTTTACTAGAACATTCTGTTCTTCAAATAGCGTTGGTGGAAAATGTTTGTGGACATTCTGCATAGCTGCGTGAATTTACATATTTAAATATTCACAGACTTGCATACATGTATCTATCTATCTATTTATCTATCTAACTATATTTATCATATATATATATATATATATATATATATATATATATATATATATATATATATATATGCATATATATATATATGCATATACATATATGTATGTATGTACATATATGTGTGTGACTGAGCATGTGTAACTATATATATATATATATATATGTGTTTGTGTGTGTGTGTGTGTGTGTGTATGTGTACATTCACACACAATATATACTTCATTTGTTAACAGAATCAGCAGTCTTAAATTACGAATAAATTTCTGAGTTGTAAACATTTTATACTCAGTGTCTTAAATGTTTGCTGACAACTACTTAAACTTAATGTTCCAGGGAAAATATCTGACTCAGATGGGATCAAACTTCTTTCATCCATCAAATTTCTTTAGCATTAGTCACCCATAATATACCAGAATTCAGAAGATTTGTTACTTGTGAGTGAATGAATACTGTATCAACATCAACAGTATATAAGAGCATTAATTGTGAATGAATATAATCAATATAGACGGGGCAGTAACTCTATTATACTAAAACATAAGTTAAGCGTTTTGATTGTCAGCAATTATTAAGTTGCAAAAAGAGACTTAAATGATTTGAAAGATCTATGAAGGTGTCTAAAATTTCAAGTTGGTGTTAGTGTTGTTGGATATTTTTTGAATGTCTAAAAAGTTTTACTAAATTATCCAGTTTTAGTGGTGTTATTTGATAGAGGATTAGTTATATGCTAAACATTGGTTTCAAAAGAGGAAGAGAGTAGAGAGTGAAGCTTGCCCAGCTGGATAAATTCCTGTGTTGTGATACTGTTAATCTGGTGTAAGTGGTATTCTCCTGTTAGACAGGATGAATTCACGTGTGTGGATATACAATGTGAAAAATAATCTTTCTATGTTTAAGAAGTAATTGAGCAGTATGTATGTTCTGCCTACTATACATAGACTGTATTTCCACAGTCTATGTGCGCTTGGCATTGATTTATCCAGGGCTCTCCATTTGATGCTAGAGCTGATGGCAGTCTTTCAATTTCCAGATATGGCTTCCTAACTTTGTAGATTTCCTCTATAATGTGACTTATAGAAGATATACTAAAACGAAGAGAAAGAGAGAGAGAGAGAGAGAGAGAGAGAGACTTGCAAACATCTATAGTTACATTTGACAATAAAGTACAGTGGACAAAAGAGTAAATGTTAGACTTCACTTAGAATATTGGATAAGTTAGATTGAATAAGTTAGTGTCCATTATTGGTTTCAGATTTTAGCTCAAGGTTAGAAATTTCAGGGTGGGGTATGTTGATTTTATCAACTCCCGAAAGGATGAAATGCAAAATTCACCTCGGCAGAATTTTAACTAAAGATGTACAGATGAATAAAATGCCTCTAAGCGTTTTGCCTGATATGCTAACAATTTTGCCAGCTTGCTGCCTTACCCAGTGTCTATTATTAACAATAGTTTTAAATATCTTTGACATTTGTTTTGCCATACTTTCATATGTAGGTAGTTCTTCTGCAGCCCTTTATAATACCAATCAACTTGGTCCTCTGTCATCTCTAAGATCTCATCATTTGATCTCGTGTCTTCCTGGGTTTCCCTCTACATCAGCTGCAAGTGCCTGGTATGCAACGTTTATCATCAATACATACCACATGCCTATACTTGCACAATCTTCCCTATTGCACACTGCATCAGTGTCCTTTTCTCTCAGTGTATTCTGTCTGTCCACTAACACTAACATTTTATATCTTACAAAGCATGCTTGCAATAACCACAAATCCCCAGCATTCAGTACCCAAGTCTCAGTACCATACACCAACACATTTCATAAACAATCATCATCAAGCAATCTTTTTTTCACTTTGAGAAGGAAACCTTTTTGTAACTAGTTGAGGTAAAAGCACCCTGAACATTTTCCAGTCAGCTTTTACTTTGGCTAGTATACTTTCAGAATACTCACCTCCACCACTAATTAAGTCATCTAATTAACGAATGCTACCAGCTAGTAAAAAGCCTTCTGGGCATTTGAGAGAATCTATTTCTCATGCAATGGGCCATTTGTTTTCTGTCAAATATGTGTTTTCATTCTTGGTTACAAAATTTGACTGTGATATGGGAATCCAATTTGCAATGTCAGTTTGGTCTTCAGTAGTTCTTTGGAATATACATTCAAGTAATTTTCTGTAGAACATCAATATCTTTCACCAGTAACCCACTATCTGTTCTCTTCTTGGTGCCTCCCACTATGCATGTTTCTCACACCTTTAGCAAAAGTTTCAGCTTCAGTCATGTAGGTTTAGTCAGTTTAGTTCTTTCTTGAAAGTATCTGGCGATGATACATTCTAACCAAAATTTTTCCATTCATTCATAGATCTTAGAAAAGGACAAGAGATTTTCTAGCAAGAGATATTTTTACTAAGATATTGCTTTTCTTTGTCTTCCTGATACATATTGTAAATTAGAAACAAATTGTGATTAATGCTGGTTTGTTCTAATATTTTTCCTGATAACAGGGTTTTGTTTTAGTGTCTTGAGTTCATGCTTTGAAATCGTCAATTTTCTCTCAAGATTTTGGAGTATAAAATCCCATACATTCTTGTTAAATTTTCCTCGAAGAGTATTTAAAGTCCTGTGAAGTTATTATTCACTTTATACCTAATGTATATATGCCTGAATGCTTGCCTGTAACTACTTGTTCTCTTCTGCTTTTAATTACTTGAAGTCTTCTTGAAAAGAAGGAGCTGGTTTCTAACACTGTTCCATCATTGGAATGTAGATAACAAAAACAAATTCTTACTTTAAACTTGAGAAAAGATTTGCATATTTTACTGTTCATTTACAGACTGTATTTGTAACATGTGAATTAGCTGGTTGATTTCTTTTTTTCTGAAAACCCTAGCTTATCCAGATTGTCACTTAGGCATTTACTGGCAAAACCAAGTGCATCAAGTATAATTGGTATAATTGTGAATTTATAATCTGGATACAGAAGCTGAAGGTTTCAAAACAGCTGTTCTATATTCATCCTCTTTCCCATTGATTTTTGAAGAGATATTCACACCAGCAGGGCAGCTAACCTCTATGTCAGTGCTTGCTTTTTCTTGGCTGTCCCAAACAACGTTATCAGGCCTGTTACGGTTACATTTGACAGAAGTTTTGATGTGAATGTTGCACCAATATTCCTTTATGCAGACATGCATCTATGTGGGTGCATGCACATGCATGCATGTGTGAGTGCATTCATATGTATGTATGTGTGTATTCAAACTTCAATTAGCAGAGTTAATTTGTTCAGTAAAAATTTGTTCTAATTGAAACTATGTTAATTGCACATTTTAGAATACAAGAAATGCTTCAACAATTAGTTTAAAAACATTCAAAGTAATTCTTTGAAGTTTGTTTTTTAATGCATTTTGATGCCATATTCCAAACTAATACAGCAATAAAAGATAATGAAAATGAATTTAGTATTCAGTCGTTTATTAGAAATGAAACAATGTGCTATACTGTAGAGTGCATTAAAACAAAGGGTAAAAAAAAAAAACTTTTACCATTACATTTTCCCAGGCCATTTGAGCAAAATTTTTATAATTTTTCTTTTTATCTCTATAAATTTCCTGCAGCAGCAGCATACTTTGAGTTATGCCAAATGCATGTTTATTGGTAGTTAGGACTGATATCTATTATTAATTCCTTAAGACTTTATGAATTCACAAAACATCAAATCAGCCAAAATCCTTTACTGTAATTTCCTTCATTTGTTCATTCTCATTGATATATTGCTTGTTGGATGCATCATATACATACTGTTGATCCAGTTTAAGATGGTCATGTTCAGTCAATTCTTTCAAATGTGATTCAAGAAATTATGAAACATTGTATCATATATTTCCTTGAAACCAATTTTTCTTCTAATGGCTGCTATATATTTTTTTTTATTTCCTATTTCATCCTGTTGGTAAATGTCAGTGAAATCATTTAATGCAACATGATAAAATATATTTCTAAATGGGTCATGTTTTGTTTTCCTTTCACTTAAGATTCATTAATATTTTTAATGGCAACATTTACATTAAATTGTTTCAAATTTGTACCAACAAAATTTGCATTTTCTCCTATTTTAACTTCAAATGCTTATAAAATGCTTGCAAAGCAAAAACAAAAATAAAAAATGGAGAAAGATTTAAATGTAGCAATTACCTCTTGGCTTATTTGCTGTAAAATGACTGTTATGCTTGCAGGCAAAAATATGACTTGCAAGTTCAGAGGGATGTCCAGAGTCATTCTCTGAGTTTAATTTAAAAAATACGACTTTTCTGCAACCAAAGAAAATGAAAATAAAGACCACTCTTCAACAAATAATTTAGTCAACCATACTGCGTTGTTGGACTGACAAATAATGGTAAAGATTCTTAGTTGTAGCCTTTAAGAACAGTGTGGATCTGTGTGTGGTACTCAAGCACAGGATTTGGCTTAAAGTCACCTTCATCATTTTCTTCCAATAAAAGTGTTAAGTAACTTTCAACACATAAAATTCAGGTTGCATTCTACAATAAAATGGTTTTTGAAGGTATTTTTTCCAAAATAGGCCTGTTTCATTCACAATTATTATTTTTATTTTGTTAAAATCTCTTCAATCTTTATTATTTTCTTTAAACATTGATATATTTTTCTGCTGAATTTTTGTCTGCACTTTGCAAACGTGAATTCTTGTTAAGAGTTTTGAATCTGTCAAACCAACCAGAACTAATGTTAAAAGTATCTTCAGTTTCTGCTAGAATCTCATTTTCTTTCATAAAGTTTCCTTTAATTGCAGAAAAGGAACTTAACGCTTTCAGTTTAATGGTGGTTCTTAGTGCTGTTCATCCACAAAGACAAAAGATGTTCTGCATCCAGCATGACACTCAAGTTGATACAGTTTTAATTTTACCTAAAAATCATGTTTTTCTCATAATTGTTCACACTGTTGCTTCAATTATTCTTAAGCCTTATTTTATTTTTGTTTTACTGTCAACACATTTACATTTTCTTTTATAACTTTCAATTTATCAACTGGAGTTAACATTATCTTCTTTCCAACAGAGCCTCTTTATAGATAGTTATTGAGAATAGATTATGCATCTTATTGTATTTTGTGGAGTGGAGCAACCCAATCACCACACAAAAACACAAGATTTTCAGTGATAATATCAAAGCATAACTATATAAGTTGACATCTGAGAATACATCAGAACAATTTAGCATAAATATATGTATATATAAATAAACAAACACATAATTTTATAAACTTGAGGGTATGTACTGCATTGACCAGAGTGTTGACTTTGAGGAGTAACCTTAAAGGATCACCCAATATTGGAGCTTTAAGGCCACCTTAGATGTTTCTCACATATTTTCTTGAATTCTACCAATGTATAAATTCTATTGTGGAAAGCTCTTTTAATTAACAGGACTATAGCATATACCCACTGACCTACATCTAAGAAATTGTTCCATATTTGAGGAAACAAATATAAGATCTATCTTGCCATGGTTTGGTTAGAAACTGAATAGCCTTCTTGAAGTAAATCGATTTTTTTGTTAGCAGATAGCCTTGTGGTTGTATATGCACCATTGATTTCTTTACTTTACTAAAAATGCTCAGACAATTTTATATATAAGAATTACAGAAATGATATTTCACTGGAATAAAAATACACCACATATGAAGTGAAGGTTAAATAGATGACACACAGAACAAGCTATTCTGTACAATGTTTTTTTCATGACCGGATTAGATGATTCAAAGACAGTATCTATATCAGATTTGAATGTCTACACCATAGTATCTTTTGCCCTGGAAATAATGTTTTGTAGTAGCCATGTATCAGGAGATTACCTGATTTAATGGTTATTGGTTGTCAGTGTCTAATATGCAGCACATATTTCTAGTGTGGTAGAAAACATTGGATTTGCTTTTTGTGCTTGCATGTGCAACTGCATTACATTCTACAATGGAATGTGGGAATGGCCTGTTCTTCTGGAGAGAAAGTTTAAGAGACACTACAACTTCTTGTTGCTGAAATTGTTGTTTATCAGTTATTGTCTAAGGCTTGCATTGTAATATTTTGTGCTTCACTCAACCATATTGTAGTTGTGCCTTGCATTTGTAAAATTTCATTTGTTCTCTGGAATATTAATCTTCTTCAATCAATGAATATGGTGGTATTTTCTTTTTTGGAAACCATTCTACATTTGTCTGTAAATCAAGCTCTGTAACCTAGATTTCTTTGGCTTGAAAGCTTCTTTGGCTTTGCTCATAGTTGTTATCATCCGAGAACACATTTTCTTAGCTTCTCATTTAAAGATAGCTGACCAGTCAGCTGTGTTAAAGAATGTTGAATGTCCAAAATGTCTTTTATTTATTTATTTTTTTTTTGTGGCACCAAAAATTAATTTCATGATTTGTCTGATTATCCAATGCTGATAAAAAACATTTAGTCTGATCAGCACTGGTTTAGTGTAAGGAGCTCAGATGTGGTATAGGTGTGGTATTTGCAGGTAGATCTGTTAAAATAAGATCATGTATCTTGTCTCTTTTTGTTGATTCATTTATAATCTACTGTAAACAAAGGTAGTGAAAGAGTTGTGTGCACTATTCATCTATGTCTGTTGCTCAGTTACCATAGCAGTCCTGATGGTAGGTGCTGCACAGCAGACTGTGTACTGAACTTGAGCCACTTTCATAACATCCAGTGGTATCACAAGATATTACAGTTGTGACAACCAGTGATTTTAAGGAAAGATTTAAGCAACATATGTGCTCTTTCAGGTGAAGGGATAGGGATAATCCATTCTCCTTATCCAGCTTAAGCTAGAGGCTCTGCAACAAAGAAAATTACTTCTCAAACACCATGTGGAGCATCCTTGACAGAACCTATCCTTGCTTACTTGGAGTTCATAGTTACCAAATCTGCATATGTGAGAAAGTGCATATACTGCAACAGCTTGTTGTATCCATCAACAAGAAAACTCATCTATTATATAACAAACACCAAAGATACACCCTGTTAATGAACTTCAAACAAATGGTTGCTGAAAAGATTACCTTACTTCTAGCTAACTCATGCACAACTTCAAAATACATAATACCTGTTTTCCAATAGTGAGACTTCTTCCCTTTTGCATACCATTATAGTAACCACCATTACCCACCAAAACTTAAAGCCCAATCTATGCTTGACACACATATTAATGTGTAATCTAGCACCACCTGTATTAGATAGAGTATCAGTATCTAACATCACTAAATTCTCAAACCTTACAGGCTGTTAACTATCACCAATGGACTGTCACCTTTACTATATGGCATCATATAACAATTTTCTAGTGTCACTGTTTTATAAAACTGTTTATACAACTTAAACTGACCAATGGAAGCCAAAATATTCTCTTTAAAATTTTTTTATTCAGTCTGCATACACTGGAGCATGTAGATGTACATCTGTGCCAACGAATCTTTAAGTAATGTATAACTGTATCAGTCTTATATCCACTATTAATAACTCCAACTAAATGCAATGAGTACCAATTTTTCATTTTGCACTTGTTTGTAGGTGAAAAATATATGTGAATAAGTATATTCAAATATATGCTTATATATATATGGCGTTAGGAAGGGCATCCAGCTGTAGAAACTCTGCCAAATCAGATTGGAGCCTGGTGTAGCCATCTAGTTTCACCAGTCCTCAGTCTAATCGTCCAACCCATGCTAGCATGGAAAGCGGACTTTAAACGATGATGATGATGATATATATATATATATATATACATATATATATATATATATATATATATATATATATATATATATATATATATATATATATATATTAACATTGACATTTATGTGTGTGCATATGTGTATTTTTGTACTTTATGAAAATACAATTTGTTTATAATTTGAAATAGTTTACATCCTGTTCTTACTGTTTTTCCCATCCTGAAGACAAAATATACAACATCAGGATGTTCAAAGTTTTGAAATGCCAATTATAAAATATTCCTGCTGGTAGCCTTATAATTTACTCTATATTTATACATTATGTTCTGAACTGAATTTTGTCTTTTATTTCCTTTATGCATTGGAGACCAGAAATAAAACAATGACAAAAGAAGTTGATCACTGAGACAAACTCTTCTATTTTAAGTTTATTAATCAGAAAAATACTGCTGACAAAATTGTTTCTCACTAGTATTGTGAATACTAAGGAAATTATATGTAAATAAGTGACTTGTGAGATATGTTTAAGGGGGTGCTGTAAAGTTCCTGGCTTTAAGAATATCATGAAAGGTCTCATTGGAGGCTCAACCTTCTGAGTTCTTTTACAGGACTTAGAAAAACTGAAAGATCACTGCAATAAGTATGTGCATTTGAGAGGGGAATATGATTAATAAAATCAAAATTAACTAATCCTCCTGTATTTTCTTTTATCCAAAGCCAAGAACTTTTCAGCACCCCCTCGTACATGCTATGTACAAGTGTTTGATTTCACCAATCTCTTCCATTTGGACCTGCATTGTTTGGCTGGATTATCTTCCAATTGCCTGACAGACCTTCCATGAGTACTTCTCCAATTTCTTGGATCCCACTCAACAGCTACGCAGGTGTATCTGTTGTCTGTGAGCCTTGCAACATTTCTTGTTTAGTGGAACTTGTGAAAAGTACAATCAAGTAAAGAATAGAAGCTAACACAATCAAAATGTATAAGTCTGAGTGATAGAAAGAGACTGAGCAGATGTAGAAAGGTACAATAAACAAAGTTAGAGATGTCAAATAGTTTTGTGGAGAATGTGGCATACAGATTGGTATCCACCAAGGATGTGTCCTCTCTGACCTTTTATAAATTATTTTTGTCATGCTTAAGGCTTTACCAGGAGTTCTGAACTAATTGTCTATGGGAGCTTTATTTAACTTTGTATCAGAATTAATTGAAGTGTTAGAGAAAAATTTCCTAATTTTGGTATCCCGTTTCAGAATTGAAGGCCCTAAATATCAACATGACACAGATCAAAGTTTTAGTTATTAACTAACAACTTTAACCTGTGTCATGTTGAGATGAAGAATTGTCAAAGTAGCATCTGGTCAGTGGACTGTTAATCAGTATATATGAATGACATAAATATTGGAGACACTAACAGTACAAGTTCATATATTACAGAAACAGCTCACTTGGCATAGTTTAACATCATCATCATCATCATCATCGTTTAACGTCCGCTTTCCATGCTAGCATGGGTTGGACGATTTGACTGAGGACTGGTGAAACCGGATGGCAACACCAGGCTCCAGTCTAATTTGGCAGAGTTTCTACAGCTGGATGCCCTTCCTAACGCCAACCACTCAGAGAGTGTAGTGGGTGCTTTTACGTGTCACCCGCACGAAAACGGCCACGCTCGAAATGATGTATTTTACGTGCCACCCGCACAAGAGCCAGTCCAGGGGCACTGGCAATGATCTCGCTCAAAAATCCTACGGAGGCCAGTCAGGCGGTACCGGCAACGGTCACACTCAAGATGGTACATCTTATGTGCCACCCGCACAAGAGCCAGTCCAGGGGCACTGGCAATGATCTCACTTGGCTTGCCGGGTCTTCTCATGCACAGCACATTTCCAAAGGTCTCGGTCAGTAGTCATCGCCTCGGTGAGGCCCAATGTACGAAGGTCTTGCCTCACCACCTCAGCCCAGGTCTTCCTGGGCCTACCTCTTCCACGGGTTCCCTCAACTGTTAGGGTGTGGCACTTTTTCACGCAGCTATCCTCATCCATTCTCACCACATGTCCAAACCAGCGCAATCGTCTCTCTTGCACGCCACAACTGATGCTTCTAATGTTCAGCTTTTCTCTCAAGATACTTACACTCTGACGGGTATTCACATTGACATTACACATCCAACGGAGCATACTGGCTTCATTCCTTGCGAGCTTACGTATGTCCTCAGCAGTTACAGCCCATGTTTCACTGCCATGTAGCATGGTTGTTCGTACGCATGCGTCATACAGTCTGCCTTTTACTCTGAGTGAGAGTCCCTTTGTCGCCAGCAGAGGTAAGAGCTCTCTAAACTTTGCCCAGGCTATTCTTATTCTAGCAGCTACACTTTCAGCGCACCCACCCCCACTACTAACTTGGTCGCCCAGATAGCGGAAGCTATCGACTACCTCTAGTTTTTCTCCCTGGAATGAGATAGGAGTTGCTTCCTGTTTGTTTACAGTGTTTATTGCACCTGAACATCTGCCACATACAAAAACTAGCTTCGTAGTTAATCTGCCTTTGATATTGCTGCACCTCTTATGTGTCCATCGCTTGCACCGGGTACATCTTATAGAGTTACTACCGACTCCTTTTCTGCATACTGAGCAGGGCCATCTACCTGAAGGGGTTTGTGTTTTATCTACCTTCCTACTTATTAGGATTTTGGTTTTTGCTAGGTTGACTCTAAGGCCCTTCGATTCTAGTCCTTGCTTCCACACCTGAAACTTCTCCTCTAGTTCTGATAGTGCCTCTGCAATTAGTGCAAGGTCATCAGCATAGAGGAGCTCCCAGGGGCAACCTGTCTTGAATTCCTCTGTGATCGCCTGGAGGACTATGATAAATAGGAGGGGGCTGAGGACGGAACCTTGGTGGACCCCTACCTCTACCCAGAATTCATTACTGTACTCATTTCCAACCCTCACCATACTGGCAGCATCTCTGTACATGGCTCGCACAGCTCTCACTAACCATTCTTCTATCCCAAGTTTCGTCATTGACCACCAGATAAGGGATCGGGGGACCCTGTCAAAGGCTTTCTCCATGTCAACGAAGGTCAGGTACAGAGGTTTATCCTTGGCTAGGTATTTCTCCTGCAGCTGTCTCACTAGAAATATGGCATCAGTGGTGCTTTTACCTGACACAAACCCAAACTGCATCTCATCTAAATTGATTCGCTCCCTAATTAGTTGGGCTATGACCCTCTCCGTAACTTTCATAACCTGATCTAACAGCTTGATGCCTCTGTAATTATTTGTATCTAAAGCATCACCTTTACCTTTGTAGCAGTTGACTATGGTGCTGCTACACCAGTCATTGGGTATGACTCCTTCGTGTATCACCTGGTTCGTAATACGGGTGACTAGGCTGTAGCCAACACTGCCAGATATTTTGAGCATCTCTGCAGTGATTCCTGATGGGCCGGGGGCTTTCCCTGTCTTCATACTCTTAATTGCTTTATCTACCCTGGTACTGTCAACTTGGATAGCCGGTCCCTCTGTTGGGTCGACATACGGCAGACTCTCTTTCTCCCATTCATTCTCTTTATTAAGCAATCTATCGTAGTGGCGTCTCCAGACCTCTTTCTTTGCAGCCTCATTTAGTGCAAGCGTACCATCATCCATGCGAACACATTTCTCTCCTACGACATTACTATTCTCTCTCCTACACTGTCTTGCAACATGAAATAACTTGAGTCTTTGGTCCTCACGGCGCAGAACATTGGCAAATCTTTTCTTATCTGCTTCCCCTCTGGCTAAGTTTGGCTAAGTTTATAGCAATATTTATCAACCATTTATATCTCACATCTCTTTGACATTCTAAAAACAAGAAAAGCTGGAGCCCTACTATGAATGGACAAAGTTTGTATATATGCTCACATACATATGCATACATACACACATAATTTTTAAAAATTTCTAATTAAAACTTTTGCAAGTTTTATTCACTTTTTACTTACACCCCATTCTGAAATCATACACACCCACCAAAATATTGCCATGTTACATCACTGGAGCATGTGTGCCACCTTGAATAACTGTAAACTTTAGAGTAGATGTACACAAAAGATATTGTTAGTTGCATCAGATTAAAACAGATCAAGTAATCAACTTAAATAATAAGGATGATGATGATCATTATAATATTGGTGGAAAATTCAAGGAATTGTAAAACAGAATATTGAATAATATTGTTTATGTCAACATTTGAAATTAAATGTGAAAATAATATACTTTGCTAAGATGAGTGACATGTTCTGCTATAAAAATCCTTATGCTTACTTGTTTTGAACAATTTAAATGACACAAATGATATAAAAATCTGAACTACATCGTTTATAGATTTTACTTCAACATCTCTAATTGTTTACTTTTACATGGTGCATTCCAAAAGCTTTTAGTATTTTTCAAGAGAGACATTTAATTTTAAAAATGACAAAACTCTAATTTCCTTCAAAGTAGCATCCGCTGACTTCAATTCACTTGATATAGCTCTCTAACCACTTTGTCGAGACCCTAGGAAGTTTTCCAAAACAAAGGTGTCCAGGATCCTTGTCATTGTTTCCTTCATCTTCAAATTGACTGCCCCTGAGGTCCTTCTTCAGGTTGGGGAATAACCAAAAGTCACAGAGAGCAAGGTCTGGACAGTAGGGAGAGTGAGGGACAGTTTTGATACCTATCTGTCAAGTAGTTGGTTACTAGGATACTCGTTATTGAGCACTGTAGAAAAAAAAATTGCATATGTTCAGATTTTCATGAATAATTCTGTATATAGTTGCCACACCAACTCCAAACCATAAGAAAATTGAGAATTTTCTCAACCAGGACTGATGTTTTGAGGTCTCTCTTTCTCTTTTACCACTCATCATCTTTCACCTCCTCTCTACCATCCTTGAACCTCTTGTGCCAGCAAAAAAATTAATCCATAAGCAGTCCAGAGATTTCATAAACTTTTGTAATGTTTTTGCTCAATTTAAAACAAAACTTTATTGAATAGTCCTTACAGCGTTTGGTAAACTAGTCAGCTGTGTCAAGCAGTGTTTAGTAGGGTCTGTTCATAATGCTGTTACAGCCTTCTTCTTCAGTCTGGAGTACCAGAGGGTGGCAGGTCAGCTTATTAGATGTATAGTAGTGATTTACTAAAATTACAATAACCTGAATCATAATTGCCTTTCCTAAAAGAGTCTCAGAACTTCTGGAATGCACCTCACATTTTACATTTCTCTAGTGCTGATAGTTACACTACCATTACTTTAGATTGTATCCTTAAGCCTTGCTCAAAAACAATTTTAAAGAGACCATATGAATGTAATAACTGAAGATTCAAGATTTTTATTTAGCTGGATTTTATTAACAACAGTGAAGCTCATACATGCTCTTTACATCAGACTGGTCATATATATGTAAGGGTAAAGTGTGGAATCCAAAGAAATTGTTGAATTCATTTGCTACCTGTTGAAGGGCTAGAACCTGAAAACTTTAGCTGTTCAGTCATCATGGTAATTAAAATTATTGATATCAGAATAAGAATTTACATCTCCAACTAATTCATTCTGGATAGTAACTCAAATATAAATATACTTAGAGAGCATGTGTGCTTCTGCTTGCACTGAAGGTGAAAGATAACCCACCTAAAGCAGCACAGTGATTCTTTCATCTATCAGAACTCTATGCTCTCTTTAGAGGGTTAACTCCCTAAAATTATTTTAGACCAACAATAAAGTGCATATCTTATAGAGAATTAATAAATTTTTATGACACAATTTGTATGACTTAATTTTCCTCGATAGAAACCCCTTCAGTAATATGCAGTAAATTTCTTACCTTCAAAAAATTAGTCTTTTGCTGTGTGAAAGGAAATTATATATACTTCTTATTCTATTTTATTTTCTTTCCCATTGTAGTTTAAAATCAATTTTTCCCAAGCTAATATGATTAGGTTATTTTTTTGGAGCAGTACTTCTCACAATTATATTAGCACTACTGCAATATAATAGCACCTTATATTAATGTCCAATTATTTTAATATTTATTCTCACATCTATAAAAAATTGCCATTCCCAATAAAAAATTTTTGTGGGTGAGTTTCATTTTATTTTTATTTTCATGGTAGGTGGTGATTTTAATCATTTTATCATCTCTAATGGCCTCATTATCTTCCTTGCAAATTATTATCAATACTTTATTAATACCGCTTAAATTTAATTCATCTATTTTCTAAATTATCTTCTGGATCTTTTTAAAAATTATACACTTTTTTATGATTTTTCATTTTGATTAAAATTGTTTAGAGGGAAGAAAATAGAGACATTTGAGAAAGAAAATATTTTATACTCATCTGTGTTCTTGGTAATTTTTCTTGATGTTTTTAATATATGTCAACTTTCATATTGTAATGATGCAAGATGGCCAGAAAAACTAGGATTATGCTTAAATGCTTGCATGACACGTTGGAAAACAAAATTGGTGAACATGAGATTACTAGGAAGATGAAAGGCAAAGTTCATCTTGGGAGGATTTGAACACAGAACACAAAGAGCCAGAAGATATGTCACATTTTGGGTCAGTACCATTGTGGAGAATGTTTGCTTGGTAGTTTGTAGTGAGCAGAGATTGATTTAGAGCAGCCATTATAAACCTTCAGTTTCTACCTTAAAACCTCAACTGTACAACCGTTGATGTATTCTTTATTTATATCTACTCTCCTTGTTCATTTCTGATACTGATCATGGAACAATTTCTCTTGCCGTTTGTTTATAAGCTTTTTCAAGATTTCTTTTTAGTTTTTTTTGTTTTTGTGTTTTTCTGCTTCTTTTGATATTGAAGCTTTGTCATTATAATAGACATCTAAGTTTCATTCTCTTTTATACTTCTGTGCCTTTTTAAATACAGAATGTAACTTTTTGTTCCTTTTGTGTTGATTTTCTAGCTGCATCTTCCAATTGTAGTTATTGTAAGTATATGAATTAAATTCTATTGTGGTTATCTGGTAGGATAATTCTAGCTGAGGCCTCTACCACCCTCTTTTCAGGGAACATAGGTTCTATGCACATCAGCTTATGGAAGATGTAGCTTGTATGCTGTCATTAGTTTTCTCATTATGGTGTCCATTTGTTGCAGTTCATTTATATTCCAGTTAATTATATTATAACTGTACTGTACTTCTGGGATAGCAAGTGAATTAATGGGTTGAATCCTATTCTAGAAATTCAATTCCATTTTCATAATCAGCTTTACTCTCCTATAATATTTCCCTCTATGTAGTTGTGCTGGATCCCTTTCCCTTCATCTATTCCCAAATATTTGCATGCTGTATATTGGTCTAATTCTTTGATGATAGTGTTGTCATTTAACGTAATAATGGGAGATGTAGAAATACATTTTCCCCATTTAAATATTGCTTAGGTGCACTTATCCAAACCAAATTCCATGTTAATATTGTTGCTTAATCTTTTCATAGTTGTTAGTAATCCCTCCAAATCATAATCATTTTTTGCATACTGCTTTAAGTCTTCAATTTAAAAAAGGTATGTGATGGTTCTATCAAAGATTTCGTGTCCATATTGTGTGTGGTTTAATTCATGTGACAGAGGTATGAGAGCTAAGCCAAAAAAGCAAAGGGGACAAAAATTCTCAGTTAATCTTAATACTGCTAGATGTATTTGTGCCTTTATTATGATTGAGGTACAATTTTGTGTACCACATGCCCATACTTTGGTGAAAAAAGACCTTTAATAATTAGTGATAGTTTGTACAAGTCTAGAGCTTTTGTGATCCTTAAATGAGGGACACTATCAAATGCCATGTGATAATCTATCCAGGCTATGCTAAGATTATGTCTTTTAGAGGAACAGTTTTCAAGTATTATTTGGTGAATTAGAAGTTGGTCTTTATAGCCATATGAATTTCTGTGGCAGCCCTTTTGCTCTAAAGGCAGAATGTGATGGTCAAGAAATTGATATGTATGTTTCATTGTGAAGGTTTTCCCACTGCCTTCCTTTGTCTGGGAAAGGCAGGCAGTGTTTTCTTGTGTGGTGACCTTAGCAAAAGAGGTTATATGGTATGGTAGACCAGAGTGAAAGGGCTCATCAACTTTTTGACCAAACCCTCATCAACTTTTTCAAGTTTCACTTGAAAAGGAAAGGGTAAGAGAGAAGCACTGCTCACCAGCAATTTTGTTGAAATGTGGGTGAATGTTAAAAGAAGGGTCAGCATGAACTGGCCTACTCCAAGCATGCTCCTGTAGATGATGTGGAGAGGACACTTGCGCTAGTGATGAGGGCCTCTGTGCTTTTGTGGGGTTTCTATGAGCAGCCTTAGGAAGTCTTCTTCTTTCAGGGAATTATTCATTTATCAGATTTGTTTTTTTCTAGTTTTTGTTTTTTTTACTTTTACACATGCCTTTTATGTAACCCCACATTGTATTGTCCTCTGTATTTCTTCTGTAAACCCTTAGTGGTTAATAAACAAAATATTATTATTATTAGTATTATTATTACTATTCCAGTTGGAAGGTTAGAGTGTTGGTGAAAGCTTGACAGGGATTTTTGCTATCAAAACTACTGTCTTTATTGATATTATTGTTTAAAAGGGAGCATAACGAGGTCCAATGGATGCAAAGAGAAGACTGGTTTGGGATGGATTTGGAAATGTAAATCCTCTTACAATGAAGGAAGACATTGAAAAAGGTGGATGGTGGGTGGGGTGGGTGGAAATCTTGGACTAGCACATGCAACGGGCTAAAGAACTTAATGATGGTGAGGATGGATTTGTCCCCAGAAAAAGGAACTAAATCATATTTGGGCCTTATGCTCAAATATTAGTATTTGCGAAATGTTTACGTCCACAAGTGAAAAATGGCATGGAGGGGAATAACTTTTTAATGCGAAACAAGCCAGTTTGTGACAACAGGAAAAGTCATGGAAATGTAATTTACACTGACACAAGTAACAATTTCGAGGACAAAATTGATAATGAATCTTAAAGCACCACAGACTCTATGGACAGCGATAAAATTAACTGCAAAGAACACAGAAGTATTATGACAGATAAAAGTGACACAGTGGAGGACACACAGTCACTTGATTGCCAAATAGACAACAAAAATGTAACTGCCAACTCCCCAAACAGAAATAATGTGGAAAATACCATGATAACTGATATCAACACAGAAAATAACAAGTCCAACAATATGGAGCAGAGAAGCTTAACAGAAAACAATAACAGAACGAATAACAACAACAAAAATATCAATGAAAACACAACCAATACCAAAGTCAATACCAGCAACAGAGAGGTGGGTGTATTTGGAAGTAACAATAGCAATAACAATGTGAACGATTCCACCACCACCATCAACAGTGAGAGTGGAACAAGTACTTTTGCAGCAGCAGCAGCAGCTGCGAAACGCCAACAAAAGTATTATGAGATAGACATCTCCAACAAAAGAGAGATGTTGACCCAGGCTCACAAACTCATAAAAAGAGGAAAAAACCAGGGCAAACCTTGCAATCCCAGCTAAAGTGGTGGTAGAAATTGAAAAGAAGACAGTAAAGTATAGGTGCATCTCGGTGCAGTCTCAGAGAGCAGAACAAGCTTCCCACTTTCAAGTGAAGATGACACTGAGATCAAACTGAGAGAATATCGACTTCATTCAAAGGACCTGAAGTCTTGGTACCATCTTGGCCCTTTTGAAGACAGAAGAGCTGACCATGAAGCATTCAGTTGGACCCTGTAAAACTGACCAACTTATGATGTACCCATCCTATATGGGCAGAAGAACAATAAAAGTTCAAGTCCCTGGAATAACACCAGGTATCAACATATGGTGGTTTGTGGGATGTGTGATAGCAGAGGGTAGCGACACCCTCCACCTAAAAGTCCAACGGACACAAAGAGAAGACTGGGTTCGGTTGGATTTGGAAATACTAATCCAAATAAAAGCACAGGGCTTGGAGAACATCCCAGACCATGTCCACCTCAAAGACTGGATGAAATTACCCTTGATCACCGAGAGCAAAAGGCCTCATAGCTTCGCTTGTGGTGAAGCAACTCACCTATAAGCACCCTGCCCTCAGCAAAAAGGTACAGGGATCCGTAGACCTCCGTTGAAACCAACACTAAGGATGGGAAAACAAAAAGCAGCACCAGCTGTAGAAAGATCACCAACAACAACAACAGGGAAAGCTGCAAAAATATCAATAGTGGTGGTGGCAGTGGCAGGCATAACAACAGTGCCAGCAGGAAAACCGTTTGAAAGGTTAACAATGGAAACCAACACCTTGCAACCAAGCTCAAACCCTGCCTCTCACAAACAAATACGCAGAAAAAGAAACACATACAAGAATTCACTTCCACACAGAGAGGAGGAGGTTGCAACAGACACTGGTTCTACCACATTGAAAAGTGATGATGAGGGGGAACAGAGTAAATAAAAATAACTGAAAAGAAGTCACAGAGGTGAGACATCTTGTCCTACACCAAAACAAGATAACAAAGAAACTACACACACACCCACAACAAAAGTAAACATCCAGACAACTCCTGCAGAACCACAATCATCAACTAAAACACCGCAAGCACCAAAAACCCCCACTGCAGACAGAAAAAGATTCCAAAAGTAAACTTACACCATATACATAACAAGAACAGCAAAAAACAACGATGCAGGCATCTAACTTTGTGTTAGTAAGGAGAGCCAACAAAAAACTGATGGCTCTCTTATAATAAAGGGAAGACATTGAGAAAGGTGTGTGTGGGGAAATCTTCTTGGAATAGCACGTGCAACGTTCCAAAGAACTTAATAATTGTGAGGATGGATTTGGACACTTTCCAAACTTCCAAACAATTAGAGATGCCTTTCCAGATGAATGTAGGGATCCCTCAAGTAAATGCCAATGCAAAGCTTCTACAAAGTTTCCCAAAGGAGCCCAACAAAGAAATAGAAGTGGGACCACCGAATCTCCAACAGCACCAGGAGAGTAAGTAGCATTCCTCATCTTTTTTTCTTTCTCACCCAGAAATGGGTTGTGAGAAAGCTGTCCCTGAAAGGTCGGGTGGAGGTGGTGAATGTGTACATCGCATCTGTCATATGATATGGCCTGACTTTCATCCTTTGTCTCGCTTCATAGCCGAATGGGCTGGTGCGCTTACTCTTTTGCTTCCTGTGGAGGGACAGGTACCACTTGTCAGACAATCCATTTGCTGTCAGTGCCCATTGTGTGGAGGACTGGGCATGCCGTGGCAGATGATGTGCAGACATGTGGTGAGGCTGTGACATCTCCAGCAATACCTTAATAGTCAGCAGGTGTAGTTGCCGTTTGTTGGACACATTTGTTGCAGCTCATCTCTTTGATGGGGCAACAGTCCTGGATCAGGCATAGACTAAGGCAGGGTGCTTGGAACTTAGAGTGTCTCCAAGTGCTCACAACCTTTGGCCAGTTGGTCAATGTGGCTGGTGGAAGTTCCACCTTGGAGTTCTATAGGGGATTAGTGGAGGGCAAGAGTGGCGATGTTCTTGGAGAGGTTCTGGGCATTGGGATGGATCAACTGGCTGGTCTCTTCTGGAGGACTTTTGGGTTGGAACCTATGGATAACTTCCAGAAATCCCTAGCCTGGCAGTGCTACTGGGAGGCTCTGCTGGTTTGCGCTAAGCTCTACAGGCATGGGTGTGTAGTCAGACAGGCTTGTCCGAGATGCATGTAAAGTGATGAAACTGTTCTGCATGCACTTGTACAGTGCCTACGCATTGCTGACTTGACGAGCCTTGTCAAACAGTTATTGTCATGTGTAGGATGGATCCAGCTACCATCAGAGTCCATCGTGAAGATTGCCCCACCTCCTTCCTTTGGATGGAAAGGACAGGCAGCTTTTTTCTGTCTGTGAGCTGTGGCAAAACAGGTTGTGTGGTGGATGCGATTGAAAGGGTCTCGTTAACATATTCAGGTTCCACCTGAAAAAGAAAGTGAGGTTGGAGAGGGAGTTCATTGAAAGGTGGGTGAATGTGGCAAGAATGGCCTGTGTGGATGGGCCTACTCTGTGTACTTGTAGGTGGAAAGAATGAGGAGGAGAGGGGTACCTACTTGAGGTGCCTTTGGCATTAGGGATCCAAAGTGTGTGAGGTTCCTTTGGTCACCTCTCGATGGAACTCGCCCCTATTGGGGAAGTACATTGTTGGTTTAATCTTCTTGTTAATTCTTGTGCTCTTTTTGCTGTTAACACATTTAACCCACTGTATCTCATCTGTGTATTGTTCTTTATGTTTTGTGTTCGGCCCTTGTAGCTAATAAAAAAGTATTATTATTACTACTATTATTATTATTATTATTATTATTATTATTATTATTATTATTATTATTATTATTATTATTATTATTATTATTATTATTATTATTATTATTCATACAGTGAGCTGATAGAATCTGACAAAATTCTTACCAACATTATTAACATTTCTGCAGTCTGAGTTCAAATGCCATTGAAGTTGACTTTGCTTTCATTTTCTGGGGATAACAGTCAAGTATTGGAGTTGAAAAAGCCAACTTACACTCTCCCTTCAAAAAATAAAAAAATAGCACACTAACAATTTCTATCACAAAATTAACATTTACAAAAAAAAAAAAAAAATATTATGAGCATTTGAATAAATATTTAACAGAAAAAATTTCTTTTATCCAGTTTAACTATGTTTTCAACAATAGGAGTATAACAACAACAATAACAAAGTCAAAATTCATGTAAAAACTTTGTTTGGTTTTACGCGATTGTCCCAAATCTTTATCTTTTTCTTTTTCCCTATATCTAAAATTGTATGTGGGACTGCAGACAGAAACCTGACTTCTGAAATGCTACCACACTCATAGAGAATCCAAATATTTTGATTTATAAAATTATATTGAACCCCTGTTAGTTATATATAAGGCAAAATGAGAGTTCTCTAAGAGTTGATCCTAGACATTTCATTACACATAGTATCACAGTTATTCTGTTATACATTATAGAGATATGTAGGACCTAATTTTAAGGCAATTCTTTTACATTCTGTTAGTACAACATACTTGCTAACAGGTAGTTTCAATTATAAAACATCTGTTTGCTTCTTTACCAACAACAATTCTGTCTTCTAAGAAGTTCAGCTCTTATATTTTTGCATGGCTATTTTCAAGAAGATTTCCATCAGCAATGCAGAATCATAAAAATTTTTGAGACTATCGGAGAACTATTTGTGATGACAACGTTTACTTTTCTTGCAGTTACACTTACTTGATCTATGTAACTGTGTATTTGTGTGTGCATATATACATATGTGTGTATTCAAATTATGTAATGGAAGTAGCTCTATAGCAAAACCTCTATCAATACAACATACTTAATAGATGTATTGTGTTAAAAAACACAATATAATTTTTAACATATATGCCTCTGGCATTTCAACTACACAATATACATTGAGTATGTTGTATTGATACAGTTTTTACTATAGAGCTACTTTTTCATTGCATAATTCAAATTTATTCTGCTTATGTGGCATCTTTGCAAACCTGAGTATAGTTTATGCTGTGTATGTATATACATCAGATGAGCCGATTCGATTTTGTTTTGGAAGTGACATGAGTATATAACATTGATAAGCCACAAGAATAGCAAAATATGTATCTGTCGTTCTCATGGTCACTTCTTGGGTGATTTTGTTTCACCTAGCACTGAAGTGTATTGTGTTTCTAACACAATATATCAATAAAGGGATTTTTCCCCTGTACAAAAACCACAGTTTCCGGAATTTCTACTACACACCTACATTAAGTATGTTGTATTGATAGACTTCACATACATACATACATACATACATACATACATACATATGTTTTATAAAATTTAGATATATGTAGTAATTCATAGGTACCCACAGAACAGTGAGAATTCAAGTGATAACATATCTATCTACAGGGAAGACATTTTCCTTTGGTGTAAAACAACAGTGATCAAGTGCTCATGTTCAAATCTGCCAGAATATATTAAGAATGAAGAGATACATTATTGTACATATGTGTGTATGTGCGTGTGTGTGTATAAATGCAAGCATGACTTTACTGTAAAGAAGTTTTCATCTTGACCATATGGCTTCATGTCCAGTTGGACTGGGCAGCACCTTGGGAAAGTAAGTGCCTTGAACTACCAATTACTTTATGGTGAGAGTTGTGGTAGTGGAGAAACTGGAAGAAGCCCATTGTGTGTGTGTGTGTGTGTGTGCGTGTGTGTGCGTGTGAGCGTATACAGTCTCTGCTGAGCTACAAGCAGTAATGACACTGTTTGTAGCTGGGCTGCAACTGGTGATGTTTCTTGACATTTCCTGTCAACAAACAATCTACTATCCCTGTGCCTTCACATACCTCTGGCAAAACGTCCCTTACTTGTAAAACTATGGTGATGCTAACAAAGAAATCATTTGCCATAAAAACCCTGCCTCAAGTACCTTCTCATCAAATCCTTGTTAGCATGGTGAAACAGATCTTTTTTTATCTTTTACTTGTTTCAGTCAATGGACTGAGGCCATGCTGAGGCATTATCATGAACGATTTTAGCTGAACATATCAACCTCAGTATTTATCTGTCACTTATTCTATCAGTCTTTTTTGCCAAACTGCTAAATTGCAGGGATGTAAACCAACCAACACTGGTTGTCAAACAGTGGTGGGGCACACACACACACACACACACACACACACACACACACACACATTAGGTTGTTTCACATGAAATGTCGCATTTTTAATTACTTGTTATTTCAGTCATTTAAAAACTCAATTATGTGTACCTTGCATTTAATCTTGACTCTTTTCTTTGCATCAAATCATTACTTGTGATGAGAAATGAATACTCTGTGACAGCAGCAGGAGAACAGGACAGTGATTAGATGTGGGAGAGTCACTTAAACACTACCCAAACCCACCATTGCACCCTAAAAAGTTAGTGGTCACTGTATGGTGGTCTGCAAAGGGAGTTATTCATTATTCATTTTTGCAACAAGTAAAAACAGTAACAGCAACATCGTATTGCCAGGTAATTGATTGTATGCATGAGAATTTGAGAAAGAAGCAACCCAGACTAGTGAATAGAGATGGCCCAATTTTGCTCCATGACAACGCACGTCCTCACACTCCTCAAGCTACGGTCCAAATTTGCAAAGCCTGAATTATGAGATTTGGCAGCATCCTCCCTATTCCCCTGATGTCTTTCCCACTGATCACCACTTATTTAAGCATTTTGAGCTTTGCATAAGCAATAAAACATTCTTAAATTGTGAAGAGGTAACTGAAACATTTGGACAGTTTATCACAGCAAAAGATGAATGTTTTTTTAAAGATGGAATATATGACATAGAGAAACGTTGGGTAAACATTATAAATGAACATAGATCATACTTTAGTTAGATAAATCAGTTCTGTAACACTTCTGAAATATTCTATTGTTATCTTTCAAATATGACATTTCATGTGAAACAACCTAATACATACATACGTATATATATACACATGTACATACATATATGCACACATGTGTACATACACACACACATACACACATACACACACACAATACGCTGTTTCGGTTTCTCTCTACCAAATTCACTGACAAGGCTTTAGTTGTCCTGGGGCTATAGCAGGAAACACTTGCCCAAGGTACCATGCAGTGGGATTGAACCTGGAATCATGTGGTTGGAAAACAAGCTTCTTAATACATATGCATGCACTTACATACATACATGAAATAGTACCAAAAGAAGGAATTGGTTTTCAACAAAGGTTTACTCTGAGTTTTGTTTTGTTACTTTACAAATCAACATTTCACTTTAAAATGAAAACTATTAATTCACTTAAAGTGAGTATCCTAAAAAAATTCTAACATCAAAGAAACAATCTTCATTTTTATTAGCCTTGTTTCCATTGAATGTTCAATGGTATTGTCAATTATAAGATGTTTTTTCAAAAGTGGCAATGTAAATTTTTAAGTAAACAACTGCTGAAAACCCAGTTAACAAATTTAACTCTATATTGTGTAAAGCATATTCTCTCCTTTAATTTGCATTGCCAAGGATACATATATTGGGCTGTCAAATGAATTCATTTGTGTTTTTTTCCCTCCAGTTTATATTAATCCTTTCCAGTGTAATTTGAAGTAACATGAAAAATATTTTTATTGTAGTGCTTGATGAGTTTTTGTAACTCTATTTTACCTCTACAAACTTTATCACTTATGAAATTTGAATAAATTTTAACTCTTTTCTGATATGTAATCGTAGTGTGACAGGTAGAAAAAAACAAAGTAATTTATGTGACAGCTCTATATATGCATGTGTGTGTGTGTATGCCTTCATTCATTCATATTACATCTGTTTTTTTCCATACTAATATGGTAAGATGAATATACTCTTGAAATATTGTTTTACAAATAGATACCCTTCCTGTCGCTAACACTCACCAGTCTTACAAATTAGGGATCTCTGTTTTCACACATCTTCAAAGGCTTGAAGGTGAGCAACAACAAACAACACTGCCTGTTACAACTTTCACCCAATGCAAATGTAAACAAATAAACTGACATGCACATGCATGTGCATAACACTATTCACATGGGCACACACACACACACACACCATACATATACGACTGGTTGCTCTCTTTTACTGTCTATCAGATACATTCATGGTCAACACAGGGCTCTAATGGACTAGTAGAAGGTACTTATTCAAGGTACTGCTCAGTGGATCTAAATCCAGAACCACCTGGCTGGAAGTACAATAATCCCTTGTCATATTGCAGTTCACCTATCATGGTTCACCTACTGTGGGTTATTATTTAAGCTCTGTGGTGTTGTTTTGCATTTATAATAAAATATATACAAATTATAAAAATAATAATAAAAATATACAGTACTGTGCTGTTTCTACTTCAAAGATTTTTCCCTCTTGTGGTGGTTTTGGAACATAACACCCGCGATAGTCAAGGGATTACTGTAATCCTCTCAACCACACAGTTGTGCTTGCATCTGTGTGTGTGTGTGTGTGTGTGTGTGTGTGTGTGTGTGTGTGTGTGTGTGTGTGTGTGTGTGTGTGTGTTTGTGTGTGTGTGTGTGTGTACACATATGCATATAGACATGTATAGTATGCAAGGGGGTGCCCAAACGAAACCAGAATTTTGCAGTATTATTTTTTTCACTTAGTTTTACATGTTTATACTTTTATCACCTTCAAAGTATTCTCCATTTGAAACAAGCACCGGTGCAGATTCGTTTTCCACTGTTTGAAGCAGTCCTAGAACTCTTGAGAAGTGATGCCTTTTAATGCCTCCATCATTTTTTTTCGTCACCTCTTCTACATCTACAAAGCGTTTTCCGTTAAGGACATTTTTCATTTGGGGAAACAAAAACAAAAACAAAATGTCACAGGGAGCAATAAAGAGTCACAGATGAATAAAGAAGGTAGGCAAGTGGGGTCTTGCCATTTTTGGTCAAAAACTGTTTCACACTCAAGGCAGTGTGTGCAGGAATATTGTTGTGATGAAACCGCCACTCTCCAGTTTACCACAGGTCGGGGTGTTTTCATCTCACCACATCTCGCAAACGCTTCAGAAATGCCAAGTAAAGTATCTGGTTAATAGTTTGACCAGGAGGAAGAAATTCTGTGTGGACAATTCCTTTTGCATCAATGGAACATATCAGTATTGTCTTGCCATTGGACTTTGCTTGACGCACTTTTTTGGGTGTGTGGTGACATTGAATGCTTCCTTGACTTGATTGCAGCTTCGTTTCTGGGTTGTAGTTGTAGCACCAGCTCTTGTCACCAGCAGTGACCTTCAAAAAAGGTTCAGATCAACTTCCAACTGTTCTTTCACTTCTCAACATGCATTCAGTTGTGACTGCTTTTGATCTTCCGTGAGCAAAAGAGGCACAGATTTTGCTGCAAATCTTTTCATTTGCAATTCCTCATTCAAAATTCGTTGACAGGAACTCCAGGACACACTAGTTATATCAACAAGTTCATCAGTTGTTTGGCGACG
>NC_142936.1:39665653-39680653 GCF_046866305.1 Octopus bimaculoides
TTGTGGGCCTCTGGCATTTTTGATTCAGAGAATCAATATCATTTTATCCTCTATTAACCATTTAAATATTGATTCTAGTTTATTTACTATTTCATTGAATACTGGTACCATAGAGTCTTGAGTAATTGTTAGATGTTTCAATCCTAAATTGAGGATTATGTTCATCCCAGTTATTTGTAGCTTTTAAAGTGCTACTGTGTTCCATGATAATTCTGATGTATCAAGGATATTGCATATTCCCACTGATTCATAGTACTAAATGTTTATGCTCAATGTTTTCTCCTAATTTGTTCATTGACATTGTGGTTCTATTTGGGTCATAACTGGATAATTTCATAATTTTCATAAATTTTTGTTGGTACTAATACTTTAGTTGGAATACATTTCTTTTCTAATAGTCTGAATGCTACCAAGTGCCCACCATCTTCTTACAATCAGGCAATGTAAAGAATCTTCTCAACTTCCTCACAGGATATGTTAATAGCATTGGCTATTTGATTTATAGCCAATCACCTGTCATTCATCACTATATGATGAACATGGTCAATATTTTCCTTGGTGGTGCAGTGCAGCTACAGGATGTCCAGATGTTGGGTCATTTTCAGGGATCTCCCTTCCTCACTTAATTTCAGTTGCCCACCTTTTCACTGCTGATAAAGCTTGAGTATCATCCTCTATTGTGGCAACTATGTGAGCATGAATGTCTTTGCGGGCTAAGCCCATGTTCTGCAGGTACTTTATACCACTATAATACAAAACTTTGTCCATTTTCAGAAAAAAGTCACTACGAGTTACTTACTTTTGAAGTTTTCTTTAAATAGTAAGATGTTAGTTTACCTGGAAAGAAACAATGCAGTTTTTAATAAAAAGTGTTGAAATTAATGTATACAAGATTTCACAGCTCTAGCATCACTCCTTCATTGTTAGCTTATGAAGTTTTCAGCCCACCCCCGTAAAATCTGAGATCCAATAAAGTGAGGAGATAATTCATGTTTAGTTCCAAAAGTAATATAAAAATGGGTATAACTTATATTAATATGTGACATTTAATCATTCAAATTTTACATGTTGTTAGAATAACTATTCCTTTATATAAAGGAATTATTCAACATCTTCTATAATGCATTGTGATCATTCTCCAGTTGTGCAGGAAGATCACAGATTGTGACTTATCTATCCTTGCAAATCACTTAGTCCACTTGATGAACTTACAAATTTGTGATCACAGTTGATCGTCTCCTATTGTATAGTTTGTCTTCAATGCTGGACCCCACTTCTTTAAACTTATTCACCCATCTGTGCACATTACTCTTTTCAGTGATGTCATCTCCATAAATAACCAGCAGCCATCTGTAGATGCTGAACAATATGCTTCACTACTTCATCAAGAGCACGGTGATGGCACATTGCTTTTGCTTCAGACCTAGCATTTCTCTGCAATGAAGAACAGGAAGAAGAGTTACTATGGAGAAAGAGTTATTCTACTTACATGTACAATTTAAATGATATTTGTCAGTTAAAAGTGTTTCCCACTTTTACATTATCCTGGGAGATGATCCTCATATATATGGCATGAAGAGTAACTGTGAACCCAACAACTGATTTTTATGAACAAAAATCTTTGGTTGTACAGAAGTGTAAGATTGTAAACATATGATAATGATGATGAAAAAAGGTGATTGTGGTGATGATGATAAAAAATCATAATGGTGATGGTAATGATAATGGCGGTGGAGGTAATGATGATGATGATGATGACGATAAAGTCATGATGATGTTTACGATTCATTAAAAAAAATTTCAGATGAATGTGTATGACATTTTCTGTCATCTTTATTCTTATTTCTGTTTCATTTTGTTTATCTATTTATTTATGATACTTTTTGATATTATCAGGTTTATTGCAAGTTCGGTGGAATAAAATAGAAAATTCTTTAGAAATGAATGAATGCTGTGATTAATTAAATCTGTGCATCTCAATGAAATAAACTAGCTTGCAATTGCATAGGTGCATTCTGTTTTGTTTCTTAGTAAAATCTTCTGAGCACCAACACACATGCACACATATATGTCAGTATACATGAATGTTTATACGTGTGTGTGTATATATATATATATATATATATATATATATATATATATATATATATATATATGTGTGTGTGTGTGTGTGTGTGTGTGTGTGTGTGTGTGTGTGTATATATGTAAGCCTATGTGTGTATAAAGATATATGGTCGTGAATGTATGTATTTGTATATACATATAATTTTAATCTGAATTTTTGTTGATGTGTTCCTGAAGGTGTTATCTATGGAATCCTGAAGACACATAGCAGCTTCATAATTCATAGTTTAGCCTTGAATTTATCGATTTCCACTGTGATGAAACCGTTGCACTAACTGACAGAGTGCAGGTTAGCATATATCTGCTTGAAGCATTTGTTCAACTGACCAAATAAACAACCTTTTCAGATTATTGTTGTCAAGATATTGGTAGTGCGGTCACCCTCACAACTCTCACTACCACTCTCATCACCAACACCATTGTCACAACTATAACTCTTGATAGCTTTTATCCTCGTTTTCTTCAGAAAATGTTGTAATGTGTGAATAGTGTATTGTTGTTTTTTAACCCAGCAAAACCTTGGTGTAGCAGATTTATGATCAAATACATACAAGCCATGATCATCTTGTCTTCTTTTTCCTAATCACAGTGTACTCTACATTGCAATATTTAATATGTCCTATTTTTTAATATGATAGGATGTGATTTAAGAAATATTTAGTTATTATTTCTTGTAGGTTAAGTGATCATGTAGAAGTTCTATTGTTTAAAGGTGGTTGTGTAGGTAGTTATAAAGAGTTTGGAGTTGAGGTTTCTATGGAAACAAGGTATGCTTCTTGTGTCTCCAGATGGTCTTTCATAAAGCACTATTGGAAAAGCACAATCCTTTCCATGAGCCAATGAATGACCTATAGTGCAGTTGCTTAGTATGCTTGAAATGCCAGTCAAAACATTCTCAAATCACAACTAGCAGTCTCGGAAATGGAAGGTTATATTTATGTAGTCCAATATATATATATATATATATATATATATATATATATACACACGCACATGTAGGCACAGGCTTGACTATGTGCTAAGAAGGTCACATCCCAACCACATGGTTTTGGGTTGAATCCCATTGCATGGCACCATGGGCAAGTTCTTTATACTATAGCTTCGGGATGATTAAAGCCTTGTGAATAAATGTAGACAGAAACTGAAAGAAGCCTAACCACTGCTTGACAACCAGTGTTAGTGTGTTTACATCCCTATAACTTAGTAGTTTGGCAAAAGTGACTGATAGGATCAGTATCAAGCTTAAAAAAAGTACTGGGGTTAATACATTTGAATAAAAATTCTTCAAGGTGATGCCTAAGCATGGCCACAGTCTAATGACTGAAACAAGTAAAAGACAAAATATATCTCTCCATATATATATATATATATATGTATATATATATATATATATATATATATATATATACAAATAAAAAAATTTAAAAAGGGGTTTGTATGATAGTGTATAGAGAAATATATTATTTAAAAGAGTTCCAATTCTGTCTCTGTTTTTTATGTTTTATTCATATTCTTATAATATTAATGTGTGATATAGAATATGGAATATATAATATAAATAGTAAAATGAAATGAAGTATTGAATGTCTTATTGAATAAATGAAATATTGAGTATTAAATATATACGGACATTAAATATATATATATATATATATATATGGAGAGAGAGAGAGAGCGTAAGGAGCTTGTCTAAGAAAAAACAGACCAGCTAGATACTATTAGAATGTTCTTAATCACGGGTCTTCTTGGTCATAGATGACCTAAGTTAAAATTACATCATCGTCACTAAATTTCACACTCAGACCAGGCAACAGTATCACTGCCAACACCACCACCACCATACTTCTCATTAAGTGCAAACAGCAAAAGTAGAAATTGAGAAATTAACTAAAGAGACTGAAATAGAAGATACTGGAAATATTGTTAATGAAGATTGAAACATCTTGAGATTCATAAGAATTGAGAAAATTACAACAAACATAGCAGAACAACAATAACCTAATAATTGAGGAACGAATATAAGTGAATGGAATAGGAGATGGTGAGGTTTACAAT
Organism: Octopus bimaculoides; assembly: GCF_046866305.1. NCBI lineage: Eukaryota > Metazoa > Mollusca > Cephalopoda > Octopoda > Octopodidae > Octopus > Octopus bimaculoides. Next base: position 39,669,833 of record NC_142936.1, read on the forward strand.
TTGAATATGATGACAGATTAATTAGTTTACCACAGTGTAGAAGATCAGAGAAAGATGTTAAAGTGGTGACAGAAGAACTGAAACAAAGGGTGGCTGCAAAAAGTGCTAGAACCAAAAGATAAAGAGAGAGAAAGGAACAATTTCACCAAAACATATTTTCAAAGTAACATTTTGAGAAAGTGGAAGGAATAAAAGATAGAAATAATACTATTGCTGATGTTAAATAGATAGAAAATTTTCGGAAAGATGTATGGGTGAACAGGTAGTAGACAACATAAATGACTGACTTCTTGTATTGCTTCCTGAAGGTCAATAGACCCCTACCCCTCTCCTCTCTTCCAGAGTATGGGATTTGATGTTATTGATTAACTCCTACCCTAAGTTACAAGTTTTGTGCCTATATTAGAAACAATAATCATCATCATTATGTTAATGAGCTGGCAGAATTGTTAGCGTGTGAGAAAAATGCTTAGCAGTGTTTCTTCTGACTTAATGTTCTGAGTTCAAATTCTGCCAAAGTCAACTTTGCTTTTCTTCATTTTAAGTTCAATAAAATAAGTACTAGTCAAGTACTGGGATTGATGTAATTGATCTACCTCTCCCCTCAAAATTGCTGGTTTTATACCAAAATTAGAAAGAGCAGTTATTAGTAATAATGATATCAATTAGTAATGCTTTGTTTTCCATTTGTTTCCATTCCTACTATATTTCTTGTTGACCTTTGAAATATTTCATTGTATTTTAATTTCGTTTTTCTAAACTTGATTTTCATCTAATTTCTGTTATTTTACAATTTTCACTAACACTTCTATCTATTGAAGGAAAATTAAACAAAACTATACAGAGAAACATCCTACTTATTCTGAATTGTGGTATCATTTTTTCCTGTCTAGTCATTAATATCAGTAATTTAATCACTTTAGCTTTTCCAGATTCTATAAACTAACACAAAATGTATTCAAACACATAGGCTGTCAGAATCTATGATACAAGGTGCAATAAATTTGCCTTCCAGTATCTTACATTTAAAATCATACTTAGTACTTTTCTATCTCTTTCATATTTTGTTTCTTACATTGATATGTTTTCCACCAATCTGATTCTCAATGTGTTTCTGTTGTCTTTTCCAAGGTACAAATGCTGTTATATTTACATATTTATAGATTGACAGTCTATAAATATATAAATATATAAACCATTGTACCTCCTATTCTGTGTGTATTTGTTCAGAGAGTGCAAGTCGAATTAAGCCCTTAAGTACTATCTGGAGAAAAGGATAAACCTTATTCTCGCATGCTTTCTCTTAGCTGGCAGAAAGATTAAATGACAATCTTTTATTGTAACATCTATTTTGCACCCGTTTAGATATTCAATGTTTCAGGTGAACAGTTGAACAGATTTCCTGATTCAGGTATTTTAGCAGATGAGAATATTAAAAGAAACATTTGCTTTCTTTTATTTTTTTCCCTGTTTTTGTCTTTCAAGATAATCATTTTGTAATAAGTTTCTTTATTTCTCACTGTTTGCAGTGACTGTCCATTGTTAGTAATATCTACTCCTCTTGCATTGTTCTGAAATCCCTGTTAATATTTGTCACAGGTTTGTATCTAGGGTGAGAACAGTTGCTCACCACTGTGGTGAGCAACAGTACCTATACTTTCATAAGACAATGCTATGTATCTTGTGAGTGTGGTGAACTCTGTTACAGAACATAAAAATATAAGAAGTTGAAAATGATCAAGAACAGGCCACGTTATTGACCACCCCAAATAAACAGGTCAACAATGAAATGTTCCAAAACCTTCTCTTCAGTAAAATACAGCAGAAGCAACTTTCCCTTGTAAGTACTGGGATCAGATATTGATTTGATCTCCGTCAGTGTATAAAGCTGTGAGAAATTCTTTATAAGAAAACAGGAGAGCAACATTTTCATTTTAATTTCTATTCCAAGACAAATGGAATAGAAACCAAGAATGACAGATTAGTGATGCTGACATGAACAGAAGGATAAATGGATATCATAATAGGCGAGATTGGCCAAATTACTTCAGAAAGATGTCAGCATTTCTGATTCTACATGTAAATTACTAACTTTGGAAAACTCATAAGCAGCTTAAGGCATTTTAAGTTTAGGCATTAGGAATGATCAATGAAATTGTTTAGTTGAATTTTAGGAATGAGATATACTTTGTATAGCTTAACCAACATTATAGAAGACTTTACGCTTGGATTTCTTCTGATTGTAAGACTTATAATCAAGTAGGCTATTTTATAACCAAGCAACAAAAAAGAAATGTTTAAAATGGTAGAATATATCCAGTGATCATGAACTGCAACTGTGATCATCAACTTATTGTTGCAAAAGTTAATTTTCATCTTAATAGCAATAAAAAGAGGAAAACGCAAAGATACAATCTAGCAAACGTTCCAGATAAATATAATGCTGAAAAAAAAAAATCTTATTTGAAATGAAGAAAACCATCCATAAGAATTGTGGAATAAACCTAAAAATGTGGTTTCAGGAGTAGCAGAAAAAATATTTTTGATAAAGCAGAAAACCCATTGAAGTGGATAACAGACAAGGCATTTGATAAAATTGAAGAAAAAAGATCTGTAAAAGGCATAGTATGACATAGTCTGGTGTTACAGAAGAATGCTATGAATTAGCTTTACAGCAATAGGATAAACCAGTTTGTGTTGGATAAAATTAGAATTAAATAGAGCTTTGCAAAAGTAGACAATCAGTAACTCAGATACCTTGGGTATATCACAAAAATTGATGGTCTACAAAAATATTTGGTCAAATAGCTTTGGAAAATGGCTAAAAAGAAAACCTAGAAAAAAACTGGATCGATTGTGAGTTGGACATGACAATTTAATGTGTAACAATTGATAAGAGGAACCTAAGACAATGATAACAAGAATAAGTGGATCAGAAATCTATACTTCAAGAGATGGTTGTTGCATATGATATACGTACATGCATCTGTCCATACATCTATCCATACATAAATGCATAAATGCAAACATACATACATATGTGCATCCATCCATACATACATACATGCATACAAATTTATAAACAGGGTATAAAATAAAAACCTGTGAAGAGATAAATGTTAAAATAAATAGATATTGTATATTCAGTTACAAACTTAAGTTTCATACTTTGCATAATGATTATCACTGAAATTAAGACCACATTTAAAGTTTTTGTTTCTTTTATATCCATTGTGGTTATTGTGAAATTGAAATGAAGTGAAGAACACGGGAATACATTCACATAACGTAATATTCTTGTGTGTGGAAACTTCTGCAATAAGAGCTCAACTGATACTAAATTTAAGATATAGATTCATTTTTATATCAAATTCTGAATCATCATATTAAAAAAAAATGCAAGCAAAGAAACAATGATTAAATTTGTGATGAGGTTGAAAAAAATATGATAACAAACACTAGAGAGCAGTGATGTTAATATCAAGAAAATTTACACTGAAGATGATAATATGCTTTATGAAGAGAAAGATATGCAAAGATAGAAAAATAATGCTACAGCCTTTACAAGAAGACAAGAAATGTTAATAAAATGGAAAGTAATAGAAATTATCCAAATCCAAACTGTTTTGTAGAAAGAAAATGTTCATCAATGATTCTCTGAAATGAAAAAAAGTTTATGAAATGTCTGAAAAACAATTTATACAAAGAAACAGATAACATAGCATTAGAACTTTGGAGAATGATAAAGAAGCCTCAGTGATACTGTTACACAATGCACAAAAATATGAGATTCAAATTTATGTTGAAATGTTTGAACTAAGTCGATTTTCATCCTATTTCTAAAAGATGAAGATATAATTCCATGGAAAAAAGACAGTTATGTAGAAACAACAATTTCACTTATCAATCATGTTTGTAAAATTATGTTAAAGACCATTGTTTGTAGATTAAAAGTAGATATCCAATGGAGCTAGCAGAAGAAAACGTTGGTTGTTGAACTTGAAAACAAATGAGGGATGCTGTATCTAACATAGACATAGTTATTAAAAAAACTAGAGAGTCTGATGAAGAAATATTTATAGCTTTTATTGACTACTGTAAAGCTTATGTAATACCTATTCATGATTATTTATGGGCATTAATGGTAGAAATGAGGTTTGCAGAAATTTTTTGAATCATTGTCAGAAAAGGGTAACTGTGAAAATTACTGTAGGATTTGTTGAGTGGTTCAACATTGAATTAGAAGTGGGTTACAGTAAGGATATACCTTTCTCCTTCCCTGTTTAACAACTGTGCAGAAAGTGTAAGAAAAAGGCAGCGAGCTGGTAGAAACGTTAGCACACAGGGCGAAATGCTTAGCGGTATTTCGTCTGCCCTTATGTTCTGAGTTCAAATTCTGCCGAGGTCGACTTTGCTTTTCATCCTTTTGGGGTCGATTAAATAAGTACCAGCTACGCACTGGGGTCGATATAATCGGCTTAATTCATTTGTCTGTCTTTGTTTGTCCCCTCTAAGTTTAGCCCCTTGTGGACAATAAAGAAATAAGAAAGTGTAAGAAAAATACTCTAGAAGATATTGACGGTAGAACTTCAAATAAATGGGAGAATGGTCACCAATCTCATATATACCAGTAATAATAGCTTTATTGCTGCTAGCTTAGAAGAACTGAACATTTTAATGAAGTAAAGAGACAAAGTGAAGAATGATTATCCATTCATTTTGACAAAACCAAATCAAAGATTATCATAGAAATGTATAATGGAGATAATCAATAACAACTGATAATCAAACTGTCAAAGGGGTGTATGAGTTTTGATATCTTGGAAATATTATTATAAACCACTGCGAGGGCTGCAAAGAGATATAAAGAACTGAAATAGCAAAATCTGCTGTTATCTCTTTAAATCACATTTGGAAAAATCTATCAACAAATGACAAGACCAAATTGAGATTATTGCATACTTCAGTACTTCCAAAAGCACATTTGAATCTCTATGCCAGGCAGAAGGAGATATTAAACAGAGGAGAAAAGCTATACCCTTGTTGTACACCTTCTTGTAACTCTTTCTCAAACCACTCTACTGACAAGAATGATTAAGAGTTTGGCATTACAGAAGAACCAGATAGCAGTTGTGTGGAACTTCTTAAAAGTATGGAGTTTATTAAAAGTATGGAGTTTATTAAAAGTTTAAAACAACTTAGCTATTTTGGTTATATCATTAGGGCTGTTTGTCTACAAAATTGTTGGCTGGTTGGAAAATGCCAAGAAGACCTAGAAAAATTTGGATTAATAGCTTCTTAAGGTAACATGATGGAAAATATAAACAATTACTGAGAGCAGCAGAAAATAGTAAGGAATAGACCAAAAATATTTATCAGCTAAGCCACCAAACTCCATGAGTTGGCAGTTGATGATAATAGTGAAGAAGTGTGCATGTACAGACAGACAGACAGACAGAGACACACACACACACACACACACACACACACACACACACACACACACACACACAGTCTGTCTTGAGTGCATATGTATATTTATGTATTTTTGCATGTCTTTATTTAAGTACACTGATTGTAAATTTAGGTATCCACCATATGATTGGTGCCATTTGTTTACAACCTTCTTCGAAAGCTTGTCCAATCATTGAGCTGTTTGATGTTTAAAAGATTAGGGGAAACTATATCTTTACTTTGAAAGAGGTGACAGCTGGGAAAAGCAATCGACTGCAGAAATATCTGCCTTGAAAACTGTCATCTGACTTTATGTAAGCATGGAAACATGGTGATTAAAACAATAATAATGATGATGATAAAAATTAAAATATGCCAGCATTTACTTGATGATATATATGCATATCTCTGTGTGTGTGTATATGTATGCATGTAATATATACATGTATGTATATGTGCTCTTGAGCATATATGCTTGTATTTGCTTGTGATGTGAGTGCAAGTGTGTATACATGTGACAAAGTTTCATTCTTTTTTCTGTCTTCCTATAATTAACACATATAACATTGTTGCAAGATGTATTCTGGTAGCATCCGTGCATTGTTTAGGAAAATTGCCAGTTGCCACTTAATGGTGTGATGTGTTCACATTGTTACCTTACCCTATCACTGTTGCCACATTTTTATTATTGATGGGGGGAAAAAAGTAAAAGCACCTCCATGAATAATTGAAATGATTTTGAAAGTATGATATTAGATGTTACTGCTTCCTGAACTAAATCAATTTATGGCAATGATAATGATGATGATGATGATAATAATAATAATAATAATAATAATAACAACAACAACAACATTTATTATTACTATTATTATAGAAGAAGCAATGCAAAACAAATGATACATATATAATATTTATGTGTATGTGCATATATATATATACATATATATATATATATATATATATATATATATATATATATATATATATATATATATATATATATATATATATATATACACATGTGTATACATGTATACCTTTATAAGCATCTAACAGTATACACATATAGATGGAGGCATATGCACACAGATGTTTGTATGAATGCATATAAATTTATTGATCTATAAATACATATATACATATGTGTGTGTGTGTGTGTGTGTGTATAGATGTAGATATAGATAGAGAACTGCTTATATATATGTACAGTGTACAGATACATACAGATATATCTGCATACACACACATTCTGCACACACACACACACACACAAGTGTGTGTGTGTGTGTGTGTGTGTGTGTGTGTGTGTAGATACATACAAACAGACACATATGTGTATGCATTTAAATTGATGATGATCATGATGATATTTTAAATAAGCATACTTTTTTCTTTTTCTTTTACAGTTCATGTGTAGTTAAGCGATTTAAGCTCGCATAATTACTATATGATGTCTGCTCTATTCATGACAATATGAACTCTTCAATTATATTTATTTCATATTTCTAGTGTGATATCTCTCATCCACTTGACCTTTGCTTTCTTCAGACTTGAAGAAAAATACCAAAAAAAGTGCTATTTTTATTCTTGTTGTTGGTATTAAATAAATTATGAATAACTATGTGCTCTATGTGTCTTATGATAGGAGACTATGTGACAGTGGAGGTGGTATTAATGAACTCCAGTTTCTTAGCTAATATGGCTTAGCTACTAATATGATAATAGATTTAAGTATTTCTTACTGTCAAATGAACTGGAAATTTGTGAAATTCCTTATTTTTCTCAAGTTGTAATGTTAATGAAATGGCACTAACTTGGAATTAACAATTTTGCTAAAAACCTTTATTTCTGGGAAACTTTCTGCTGCTGTTTCAGCTAGGAGCCAACTTCATCAGCCAAAGTTAAGAAATAGCATTATAAAGAAACTAACCACACCAGCAGTAACAATAGTAACCATTTGTACTGTTCTTGATTAAAAACTATGAATAAAATAAGAATAAAATGACAAAAGGTTTCAAGAATAATTGTATTTGTCAGGGTTTTAGAATTTATTGATCTTTACTTCAAATAATTAGTAAATCTTCAAACTGGTCAGTGATTAGACATCATGTGAATAAACTACACAACAGATAAGAAGTAAGTAGAGATCCTGCTGCAGGTAGTATATGGATTTAGCAGGAGAATTAGAATGCCATCTGGATCAGAAAAATTCTTCAATGCCTCCTTGAATAATGGAAGATTTATAAAGAATAATAATATTACACTAGATAAAGAAACATAGATATGACAAATAGACAAAACACTTACTATAAATACCTAGAAAATAATGAAGCAAAGAAAGTAAAACAATACACAATTGAAAGGAAAAATTAGAAAGAAATATTATAAAATGAATGTAATGAATATAATATTATAAAATGAAGGTTAATAAACTAAAAAGTAATGACACAATAAGCATCACTATTTTAGCTATCTCAGATATAGTTATCATATTCTCAACTGGATGTTAAATGAATTAGCATGACTAGACAGAAAAATAATAAAATATTAACTGAATTAAAAATGCCAACATTTTTGTCTTTCTGTCTGTTTATCTGTATGTATGTATGCATGTATATATGCACACACACACACACACACACACACACACACACATGCACACACATCTATTCATTCTCAATATGCTCTGGCAGATTTAAAAGTGAATATTTGATTACTGTTGTTTTCATCATTGGAGAACATCTCCCTTTAGATGATATACTTTCATAACACTTATGATTCACTAGTGTATGCGTGTACATAATCTCCAGGGGAAGATGTACTCCTTTGATGAGAAAAAACTAAAAAAAAAAACTGATCAATCTACCAGAACATATTGAGAATGAATAGATACGTTATTAATCCAATTTTTGCTCCTTTTGTATGCACCTCTGAAATTGCAAACATATTAGTGTGTTTGTGTGTGTATATGTATCATTATCATCATTTTTAGCATTCACTTTTCCCCACTTGCATAATTAGTTGAAGCTTATTGAGGCAGATTTTCTATGGCTAGATGCCCATCCTGTCACTAACCCTCATTCGCTTCCATGATAGACAATATTTCCCATGGCCAAGCATATTGGAAACGAATGACACTGGTTGTTTGACAAAACAGTCAACTATAACTATCATGTTATATCAAGACAAGGAGATACAAACACACACACGTGCAATATAAACTTATTTAATAGGCTTCTTTTAATTTCTGTTCATCAAATCCTCTCACAAGTCTTTGGTTTGCTCAGGGTTATAATAGAAGATTCATGCCATGGGGCCATACAGTTGGATTGATTTCTTATCACACAACAACACCTGTACCTATATGTGTGTATGTGCATGTCAATATGTGTATATATATGTATGTATGTTTGTATGTATTTATGTTCAAGAGTTAAATTTGCTATATGCTTCAAGGGTAAGTAAACTCAATACTCCGGAGAAAGGACTTGAGCTGAGAAAACTGAGAGTAAGTTAGCATAAGTCACTGGACTTCTGTGTCATTCTCAAAAAAAAATCATGAATTTTCACTCTCCAGAAAAATCCATGATTGCAGACACAAGTAAGTATAGAATATGGAGAGAGAGTAGATCTACAGAATCTAAAACTGAGCCTCAACCACAATAATGTGAGTGGGGGGGGGGGGCGGATAGAGAGAGGTTATGGATGTTAACCCTCCTCTGATTAACAAATAAAATAAGATTGTATTACCAGAGAATCCATAGATATTTAATGGTTAATATACAAATAAATATTGAATACAGCAAAATCTATTACCTCACCCATTACTGTGAGTAAGAATAAGAACCTGTGCTAATCTTGCTGTATATCTATCTATCTATCTATCTATTCATCTATCTATCTATCTATCTATCTATCTATCTATCTATCTGTCTGTCTGTCTGTCTCTGCATGGTAAAGTGGATGCTAAAATGATGATAATGGTAATGTGTGTATGTATGTGCATGCAAGCACTTACATATTTACACGTGCAAACATAAATGCATAGATAACATTCGTGCTTTTGCAATCCAAGAACAAGATATAGCTGCAAAATATGTGTTGAACAAAAGACACTGTGAAATGTATAAACCTCAGAGATATAATTGAAAATCCTGATTATACCCCATTTGTGGGGAAGATATTACACGCAATCTGCTGTTGACCCAAAATATTATTAATGTCCTACTTTCCAATGTAAGCATCATGCCCTTGCTTAAACAATATGGAATACCATCCATCGGAAAGAGCTTTCTTGAATAAATATATAAAAAATATTTCTGTTTTTGAGTACATACATTTCAATGCAAGGAATATCAAGATATCATTCCAATCAAAATTTCTACTAAATGAAAGCTTAATTAATCTACTATAGTTGTGTAAGACAGAAAAGAAAAATAATAATTATGTACAATATTTACAGTGTTTAAAATTATGAACTGTATATAGAGATCAGGCTACCTTGCAGATATGAACATTTCTTTCAAAGTCAAGCAGAAAACAAATATTTATAGACAACTGATCAGGTTTTGAAGTTAATGCCATCTGAAGCAGATGAGGTGTCCAGTACCAAAGAGTGACAGAAATAGCCTGAAACCAGAACTAGTCTACTGGTCCCATTTCTAGAAAGTGGTAGAGGTTTTCTCCCCTGCTTGCAATTTATTGGACGCAGCTCTGCATCATTAGCTAGAGATGTACTCTTGGGGTTAAAAAATTGCAGTAGTGTCTGTTTGAATGAACAGCTATGTTGAAGTGGCTACGAATATTACTTCTCAGTACAACTAGTGTGTTGATTTCTTAGAGATTTTAGAATTAGCATTTTTGCTTAAGAATATTTAACTATATAAATGCAGTAGAATTTTTTTTGTTTCATATACATCGAATGACTGGAGGTCCTGTAGAAGAAAATAGGAATCAAAGAGTTCCATAGGCAAAATGTGCTTGAGAACCACTGACCTAAATTATCAATTCCTGTTTTCACCATCATCTTTGGTCCAGCTGATTACATTAATTATGTTTCTATTTGTCTAACTGGTATTTCTTCAAAGTAGGACTTCCACAAAAACAAAGTAACTGGCTTATACACACTTTATAAATTCAATTTTTAAACCGAACAATAAAAATATGCAAGACTTTTATAAAGTTGAAAGCATAGCACTTTATTGTTTTTGCGTCTCTGTTAGAAAATTTTTTCTGCTTTAGTATAAATTCCAATGATTAAAAAAAAAAATATATATATAAAAGCATTCCTACAAAATGGTGTGTATTTGCATGGTTGTGTGGGTTTTATAGTCTTAAAATATTTACTTTATCACATTACGAAAA
>NC_142936.1:39683153-39698153 GCF_046866305.1 Octopus bimaculoides
GATGATCTAAACAGATATAGATATAAATTTGAAATTTTCTGCAGCATTAATCTGTCAAAAATATATATTTTGGGTAAATTGCCAACTTTTGCAATGATTCCAAATATATTATGGTCCCAACCAATTGTTGTTGAAGTTCTTTAGTCCCAGTTTTGTCCTTATCCATTAGATTTAAGATAAAAAATTTCCAATTGTGAAGGACCCTTCTTTATTTTTGCAGACAAACTATATTATCCTATGTAGGACTTAACAACAGGTGGACTGCAGCCCACTAGTGGACCACTGTCATGTTTTCTAAGAAGCCTTGCATTTTTATTAAAGCTTCTTCAAATTTAATATATTTGTGAGCCATTGAGCAGTCGATCGCTTTTAGATAGTTTTTGTATGTATAATTGTTTATAGAACTTTAATTTGGAATGAGTTCCCTACCCTTCCTCTTTGATGTTAACCAGTATCCCATTTAATGTATGCTATGTAATAACTGATTTAAAATTTGACCTTATGACTACATTGTTATCATCTAAGTGTATTAATATCAGTTACTTCTCATAACTGGTTAGCACAACACAAAAGCCATCCTACAGAAGCTTGATCTGCTAAAGGTAACAGGTTGAGTAATGTTTCTAAGATAGAGCAACATAGTGAGAAATGTAATTCTTGATTCAAAATGGCCACATCTGGTTGGTATTATCTCTTCTAATCTTTCAAATGACAAAGAACTCAATGGCCAGATATGTTTTTATGGCAATTGTAAACTGAAGCAGTGTACAAACAATGCCAAGACAATAAGATGACATTAATGCATACTCATTCGCAAGGTCATACACGCATGCACACACACTCACATACGACAGGCTTCTCACAGTTTCTACCTACCAACTCTATGCTTAAACAATTTGTTGCTATGACATTGGAGAAAAAGAAAGACACTTTTCTCAAGTGCCATGCAGAGGGAATGAACTCTAAACCATATAGTTGCTGAGTGAATTTCTTAATCACATGATCATGCCAATGCCTAATGTAATGTTTTCTCAGACAATTTTTAGAAAACATTTATCAATCTATTGCAAGCATTATACATACATACATACATACATACATACATACATATTTACACCTGCAGAAACACCTGTCATTCACTGGGTTGAAAGGAGCTGCCAAAATTGTGCTATGAATATTGAAAGTTATTCACTTAAATTGTGTTGAACATATATAAGAAATAGTTGTTAACTTTCATGTAGATGATAGAGCTGTTTTCTTCTAGCTAATATTATCATGAGTGCATATAAACTTCTGATCTATGATCTGTAATATTTCAGTCTATATATGAAGCAAACATTGCACAGAGTTTGGCTTATGTCTCGTACAAGATAAGTAAATAAAAGTTCAGGGCAAACTAGAAACATATGTACTATAATTTATTGAACTTAAGTATTTGAACAAACAAAAATACAAATAGCTTTTCTTAGATGGATATAGTGTGACATTGACAATATTGATTCAATGTTATTAATCATTCTGCAAATTTTAGTTTGTTGATCTCATGGTAAAAACTTCCTTATAGACAATGTTTCGGGTTTTACCAGTAGGGGTAAAAATAAAAGATTGTTCTTGCTCCCCACTCTGGATGTCCCAATATATAACTGATCGTGTGAAAAACAATCCTCTTCTAGTTGCAAATCAGCAACTTTCAAAGTCTGACCTTGAAACTTATTAATGGATATCACAAAAGACAGACATATTGGAAATTGAAGTCATTTGAATTCGAAGGGCATATTCGAAGGTAATAAAAGTAAGCAAGGAATAATTGACTATATTTGATTCATTCACAATAGAGCCTATAGATTTGTAAGAATGTTCATTTCCTGGTAAAAGTTTCTCAAGTTTTTCATTCAAATTATTCACAGTAATGTTCATTGGTGCCATGATTGCTCATTCGTACAACCAAGCAGCATTTGTGTAATTTGAAATTATACTTGGAAAAGCTTTTTCAATAAGTTCCTCAACCGAGCTGACCAAGGTGCAGATTTTTTATGGATTCAAGTCACCTTCCTGATTGATATCTAGCCTTCCTTCTCCAAGTTGCAAAATAGTATGGGCAAATAGTTTCGACAGATGATTCTTATGCAAATGTGCCTTCATATTTGTAGAAAGCTTTAACACTTTGATATGTTTCCATAAATTAGATTTCAAGCATGCTTTCAATTCGTCCACCTTTATTCCCCTGGGAATCACTGGCAAAGTTTGCCTGAAATCATCTGAAAGTACTACTGTCATACCTCATATCAAACAAGTGGAATTGCACAAATCTTGTAGCATTCTGTTAACAGCTTCTACTGATTTTTTTTGATGGGACATTGTAGCCTTGTCTCATATGATCAAAGAACATTTCATGAGAACTTGAGTTAAAGGAGCGCTTTTATTAGTATTGCAGACAGGTTCATCATTTGAAGTTAAATTGAATAGCAGCTTGAATGCTGCATGAGTTTTTCGACCTCCTGGGAGGCTATTTCTTTTTTCTGCCGGACTTTGGCTAGCACTAAATTTGTAACAAAAGTTTTTCCAGTTCCTCCTGATGTGTCTAAAAAATATAATCCTCCTCTCTTATGTGTCACTTGGTCAATGACTGGTGTATATGCAAGTTGTTGGTCGGGCAAAAGTTTCAGGACATTTTCTTCAAGGAATCTTGCTAATGAATCAATATCATGTGAAGTTTCTCACAAAACTTCTGTGATCAAATTATTCACCTCCTTTCAATGAGTTTAAGGTAAGCCAAACTTGCCGAGCTGCTCTTCTCTCATTGAGACAACACAATCTTCAATATCTTCAGAATTATATATATCATTGTTGAATGCTATTTTTCTCTCAGGGAATCTTAATTGTGCTTGATATTTGTAGTCTTCTGATAAATCATTCTTATATTTGTGTTACAATGCTAATGGGTTACTTACTTCACAATTCAGGAGAAGAATTGCAAAAAGATCTCTCAAAATAACAGGTATGTGTGACACTGAAGCCTCAGCAATTGTTCTATCCCACTGATTGTCATCTTCTAACATATTTAAGGCTAAATAGGTTTCTCCTATAAGTATGAGCAGTTTGACCATCAATCATTCTTAGGAAAGGAGAAGGAAGTCGATCCTCTTATTTCATGAGGAAGCAGCCCCAAAAAGAAACATTCATAGTAACTCGGATGCACAGAATTAACTCTTCCGATTGTCGAGTCAAATAATTTTATACTTGGATGACCCTCAACATCAGCTCCTCTTTTTTTATAGTAATAGAAAATAATACAGGTTATTACAGTTATACACACACACATAGACACACACACACACACACACACACACACTCGCGCGTTATTATGTGTGTCATTATATTACATATATGGCATACCTACAGAAGAGTGATCCACTGAATTTGTTTCTTCCTCTGTTTGGGGAAATGAGTATTTTCAAATGAAAAGTTTTACAAATATGCTGGAGTGAGAGAGGAAAATAACAGCTGGCCTCATTCATTCTGATGTGGAATATGTGAAACAAAGGAAAAATGTTGGAGTGAAATATAAGCTATGGTCTCTATCCTGAGGGTATGCCAGGAACAATGTGAAGGTGATCTTCTACAGATATAAATATAGAACAAATGTAAAATAATACTTATCAAGTAATACTTATAGCAAAATGAAGTAATGGAACTTAATACAGTTATACGCTGCCCCCTACACATTATTATCTGTGTTGTTATATTACACATATGGCATACCTACAGAAGAGTGCCTCACTGTATTTTGAAATAAAATGAAGAAATATAATAATCCTATAAAAATTATGTCCTTAGGCAGGTTATTCATTTTCAATTTGGTTTCATTTGGTTTCCCAGCTATCCTCCTCAAATCATGCAAATGTGCCCTGGCAAAACCACTACAAATTCTCTTCCAGAGTTTTCTTGCAAATGGCAAGCTGCCAAACAAACTGATGGAGGGAATAATATACTCAATCCATGAAGGAAGAAGCAGAACAGATGCCAACAATTATTGGCCTATGTCTCTAACTTCATACATCAGCAAAGTCATGGGACAAATAGTCAGAGGGAGACTAATTGAATTTCTTGAAGAAAACGACTTGCTGAGTGATACCCAGTATGGTTTTTGACCAGATAGGTGCTACCTGACACAGTTCCTACAGCACTATGATTGGGTGTTGAGCAGTTACTCGACAACTCAAATGTGGATGTAATATAGCCTGACTTTGCAAAAGCTTTTGATATATTTGATAATGGTATGAATGCCACAAACTGCATGATTTTGGTATAAGTGGAAAACTTGGAGAGTGGTTACATGACTTTCTGAAAGATAGAAGTCAGGCAGTGGTGGCCAATGGAGCCACCTCAAAGGAAATACAAATAGTGCCCTCAGCTGCCCGGATAGCTATTCTTGCTAGCTATGCAGACGATATGAAAGTCTCACGGAAGATACAAAACCCTAGGGGTGTTGCTTGCCTGCAGCAGGAGTTGGATGCAATTTACAGATGAGCTAAAGACAGTAATATGCAGTTTAATGCTGGAAAATTCCAAGCCCTGCACTACCAGCACCCAAAAACCGAACGAAAAACTTACAGGGTACACTGGACCGGGGGAAATTAAAATCCCAGAGCCTAAACCAGTGCATGACCCGGGTATTGACATGAGTGATGATACCTCTTTCCAAGTGCACATTACCAAGTTGGTGACAAAGAGCATACAGCTGGCTGGCTGGATCCTGAGTACCTTCAAAACCAGAGAAAAGGAAATCATGATGGGCCTCTGGAGGACATTTGCCTGGACTACTGCCCCCAGCTATGGTCAACCCACAATGTAAAATTACCAGCAGACCTTGAAGCAATCCAGCAAAGCTTCACAAAAGAAGATTGTCTTATTGCAACAGCTCAGTTACTGAGAATGACTGAAATAGCTAAGACTCTACTCTCTGAAACAAAGGTGGGAGAGATATGCACTAATATACATCTGGAAGATCCTGGAAGAGATTGTGCCAAATTTTTGGCATTGAAAGCCACACAAGTGCCAGAACGAGTCACCACTGCACAGTGCCAAAGATCACAATAATGCCATCACACTTCAGGACCAGTTACTGCAACAACCTGGGTTTCAAGGGTCCACAGCTTTTTAATATTCTCCCAAAGAGCCTGAAGGGCCTACACAAAATGGATGTAGGTGTTTTCAAAACAAAACTGGATCTGTTTCTGTTGAGAGTCTCCGATCAACCTACCTCATGGAAAGAGGCACAAATGAGGGTAACAACATTAGACTCCCTAATTCATCAGATGCCACATATCAGAGGAGGCTCTCAATGATAACAGTGTTGCAAAATGGTGGTGCTCAAGCATGGCTGCAGCTTTGAGCTGAAACCAGAAAAAAAAACGTGGTATGTTAAACTGATAAAAATGATATCCCTTAGGCCCTTCATTTATTTATTGTTAATTTGGAAATGGCATATAAAAAGTTTCTCCTTTAGACCCTTCATTTATTTTAGAAATGTGATTTTGTACATATTGGAAAAGGGTAGGTAGCTCCCTTCAGAGGGCTGCTAGAGACTCGAGACCTCTTCCAATGTCTTCATTGTGAAATTTTACACAAGATTTAGCTTTTAGTGCTGTAGTTTCTCTTCCTGTAGGCAGTTAGTCACACACACACGCACACACACATCCACTTTTATTATATAGATGTGTATGTGTGTGTGTGTGCATGCGTGTATGTGTGTTTGTATGTTGCAGCTGAAGACATAGTTCTTCTGTAGTGTTTTTATTGAACTGAACAGAATATATGTTATAGAAAGTATGATGATGTTAAATTAATATTCTTATTAGTTATGATGTGAAATGATTCCAATTTCACTAAAACAAAATAAAGAAAATATGTAAATGTTATTGCTTTGAATATCTAACAAATATTTCATGTGGTTTTCCACAAGGATCTGTTTTTTACCATTTCACATATATAAACAATTCTAGTAAATCAATTAATACACTTTTCAGATGACACCAATCTATTGTTGAGGATAATTGTTCCATGAAACAGTAAAATTGACATGTATTTGCACATTGCAATTTTCATTTTCGATGTAAATGACTGTGAGACAAGTAGGATTTATCCTGAGCACTGAGGAAAAGGAAATTCATTTCGTATAGATCTAAACAAAAGATGATCTACAATCATTTTTAGTTTCCATCAGAGATGAGAATCAAATTATCTGGTAATAGCAATATCATTATCCTGGATGTTATCATAACATTTTGAATAGAGGTCACACCTGCAAGGCAATGCTACAGCATGGCTTTAACTTTGGTGCTTCAAATAACTATAGAACTAAAAACAATTTAATCAAACAAGCAATAATTCAAATTGCTAGAATACATACTCTTTTAAAACACTATGTATCATATATCAAAAATTGCATTATTCTTTCTATAATGATGGATTCAATTTTCCACTTGTTTACTATCTAAAAGCCATGTTTTAATGGATTGTCTTGAATATCCTATCAAAACAATACATTATTAATAGCATTCTGTATCAAGTAATTGGGAAATAATTACTCATTTTATAAAGCTAGCAATGCTTACAAAATCTAATCATAAAGTTTATTAAAGTTGTTTAACAACATGTATCTATCTGTCTGTATGTGGGCTGTCTGTTTGTCTTTCTCTCTCCATATTAGTGCATATATGTATACATACATACATATATATATATATATATATATATATATATATATATATATATATAATGTGTGTGTGTGTGTGTGTGTGTGTGTGTGTGTGTGTATAAATTATGTATATGTATGTAGATAGAAAGTTTTATTTCAATAATAACTTTTAGCTTGTGAAATGTTTAGAAGGTGTGAGTTTTGGGTGGTAGTGATCAGTTTTTGGTAATGTATATACAGAATTCTGAAGAGAAGAAGGAAGAAAATCCCCTATGCTCAGAAGGCACAATGCTTTCACCTTTTGGCACACTCACATGCACAGACAGACTGACACACATGCATGCACATACACACTCACACGCATGCACACACACACACACATACACACTCACATGCATGCACACACACACACACACACACACAGAGGTGGTCTGTAGTAAATGTGGGGCATTCTACATTGGGAGCACCACCAAGAAACTGCATGTTCAAATAAAAGGACACATGTGCACAAACACTTCAACTTAAAAACACCTAAAAAATGTATCACAATCCGGATTTCAAGTTATGTATTAACCACTCACTGCAACAGGGACAATCTCAGAATTAAGAAAGCCCTCCTTATAACAAACTGAGACCAGCCATAAACAACAGAAAAGAAATGCATGAAGAAGACTGGTTATGATAGCAACATAAGTCTGTGCATGTAACTTCCTCTTTCCTCTTCCATCCTTCTTCGTTCTTTCTTTCTTCACTCGTCACATGTCCTGAAGAAGCGTTCATAGCCCCAAAATATAAAGATGTGTAAAGCTAGAAGTTTACTTTCTTTTTATTTTTCCTGCATTGCTACTTATTGCAGTCATCCACTTAACACCAGATTTGCAGAGCTTCCTCATTATATGAACCTCATGAACACTGAGATGGCCAAACACATTAGTAACATAGGCTGCACATTAATCTAAAACTTAGTAGATGGTCATACCTTTGAGCATGAAGAACAGCATATAAAGATACACACACACACACACACACACACACACACACACACACACACACATATAACAGAGTTATTAGTGAAGGATTTTCAATCTGGGCAAATGCATTATAAGTTCTCTGTTAGTACACCAGGCTAACAACATTGTTTAGATTAAAAAACTTCACATATATTTGTGATTGGATCCAAGGTTATAGTTCACCACCATTCTATATTGTAAGTCAATGGTTGTGTTCAAGTTATACTGTTTTTTTTTAATGCAGAGTGACATATGAAGTGATACCAAAAAGTTCTCAGAATAGTTTTGTAGTGTGCCAACAGATGGTAGCACATAGTTGCATGCACAGTGAGAGCTAGCAGTGACCCTCATGAGGTGAGTGCCAAGTGACATCACTGTGTTTACTTCGAAAATTGTGAAATTTGTGTTTTTGCGATCATGTGTATGCTGTAGTCCATGATTTTGTCATGGGCAGGAAGTTGGAACAAAGTACTTACGTGAAATTTTGCCTTAAACTTAGGAAGTCTACTAGAGAGACATTGAGCATGCTTTGGCAAGCTTACAGCAACAAGGCAATAGGTCGTATGCAATGTTTTGAGTGGCACAGGTGCTTCAAAAGTAAAAAAAAAACATCCTTGTTCACTAGATTCAGCATCTGCAAACTTCCATCTCTTCCTCAAGATGAAAAGGCAATTCAAAGGTCACTGTTTTAACACCAGAAGTTGTGTCCTTAAGGAAGATGCTTTATTGCTCCAGTTCACTCAGCTGGCAAAAATGAGGAGTACCTCTATTTCAAAGGACCAGCCTTGTCACATTCTTTGTCATGCTGAATCTCTCTGAGAAATATGTTAAGGGTATGCACGTCTCTGGAGTGCTCAGCCACTTGCACATTAATTTTATGAGCAGGTTGTTCTGCTGATCGGATCAACAAGGACTATTGTTGTCATTAATGATGGAATGGCATTTATATATTTCTCTTCCTCTGTATCATCAGAGACTTCCAGTAGAATGTGTAAATTTTTGTTGGCATATATTCTTTTATTCTTTTATTTGTTTCAGTCATTTGATTGTGGTCATGCTGGAGCACTACATTTAGTGGAGCAAATCGACCCCAGGACTTATTCTTTGTAAGCCTAGTGCTTATTCTATCGGTCTCTTTAGCTGAACCGCTAAGGCCAACTCTCACCTTACTGACAGCATTGCTGTACATGGCTTGAACCACTCTAACAAGCCACTCCTCTACTCCTAGCTTCCTTAGAGACCACCAACCCTGCTATCGACAGGTCAACAAAGGCTAAGTACCATAGCTTACTTTTGGTCAAATACTTTTCTTGCAACTGTCTCACTATGAAGATGGCATCTGTGGTACTACTCCCAGGAATAAAACCAAACTGCATCTCATCTAGTTTAATTCTATCCCTAATTAGTTGAGATATAACTCTGTCTGTAATTTTCATAACTTGATCCAGCAATTTGATACCTCTGTACTTGTTCCTATCTAAGACATCACCTTTACCTTTGTAGCAGCTGACCATAATACTGCTACACCAGTCTTTGGGGATAATGTCTTCCTGAATAACCTTATTAACTATGTGAGTGAATAGGCTGTGTCTCATACTATCTGATATTTTAATCATCTTGGCAGTGATACGCAATGGTCCAGGGGCTTTCCTAGTCTTCATTTTCTTAATTGCCTTATCTATTATACTGCTATCCACTCTGATGGCTGGTCCCTCATTTGGTTCAATATTTGAAAGACTTTTCTTTTCCCAATCATTCTCCACATTTGACAACTTTTCATAATGGCATCTCCTTGCATCTTTCTTCTCTGAGTCCCTAAATGCAAGCATACCATCATCCATTCACACACATTTCTCATCTATCACATTTCTATTCTTTCTGATAGACTGCTTTGCAATCCTGAACATCTCATGCAAACTTCTTACCGTTGCTATTCCTTCTGCTTTGTAAACCTGTTGCCTAGTCTCCGTTCTAGCTCCCTGATATAATGCTTTGCTTCCACTGTTTTTCCAGTCTTTCCAAGCCTGTCTCTTTGCTTTTATAGCACTGTCCACCTTGTTCTACCACCAAGTCACCCTTGGTCTGGCTGGGACTTTGCGCTAACCACAGATCTGGTCAACAGTACCCAGGAAATTGTCCCGCAAGAACTTCCAGTTGTCCTCTAAGCTATATCTCCCTTCCTTCTTCTCTTCCTCTCTATCATCAGAGACTTCCAATAGAATGTCTAAATTTTTGTTGGTTTGCTGGGCCCTTAGGCTTCCATAATCTCCTTTTCTGGTGTGGTTTATGTCTTTGAGTCTTTTTAGCTCTAATTCTGAAGTTACTAACTAGTAGCCTATGTTGGGTTGTACACTCTCCACCTGAGAAAGAAATCTCATTTGTCTCCTTGCTTGGTGAGGAGATAATCAGCTTGGCTTATATTCCCACCAGACTGATAAGTAATTAGGTGGCTAGCTGGCTTTCTAAAGTTAGTGTTGCAGATCATAAGATGATTTGCATCACAGAACTCAAGTAGCCCTGTACCTTCCTCATTCTTGGTGCCAAAGCTGCAATGACCAGATCTGAGTAAAAAGATTTGCTTGGTAGATGGAGTACTATTTTTGCTGATCTTACCATCACAGAACAGTATACACACACACACATGTATTCATATATCTATACACACACACACACATACACATATACACATATATATATATTTATATATATGTATACATACATATACATATATTTATTTATACACACATTCACACACACACACATACCATACCGCAACTGTTCATCTAGCATAGTGAAACTGATGTTAAAATTTGTGGCGATCAAATCTGGAAAGCAGTTCTTCATTCTAGTAATGGAGAGAGTGTTTGTAGATTCGTGGCTTGGGGAGATTACTTACATGGATATTAGTTGTTTTTTTCTTTAGAGGTTATCTTATTAAGCTTAGATAATGCTTAGATACTGGTGTCAGTTTTGGGAGGTTTTGTGGCATATGAGAGGTTTCTGAAAAGTTCCTGGTTTTAAGTGAAAGAAAATACAAGAGGATCAGTTAATTGTGATTTTATTCAACATATTCCCTTCAGATTCACACACATATTGTAGCAGTCCTTCAGTTTTTCTAAGCTCTGTAAAAGAAATCGGAAGGTTGGGCTTCCAACCAGACCTTTCATGATACCCTTAAAGTCAGGAACTGTTTAGCACCCCTTGTATATATGCATGTATATGCAAGTATCTGTATGTGTATATATCTATGTATACACACACATGTACATGTAAAAGGCTTCCTACTGTCTTTTTCGAGCAAATTCACTCACAAAACATTGATTATCCAGGGCTATCACCCTCAAGGTGCTGAATTTAAACCTGGCAGGATTTGAACTTCGTAATAAAAGAATATAAATAAACACCATGAATGATTTTGCCACACCTCTACCCAATACCTGCCATCCACAACCAATTCTGCACAATAACAGTAATAATAATAATTGTATTATTATTATTTATCATCAGTCTTTTTCACTCACTGCTGAATTTTATTTAATTATCTATGTATATTGTGTGTGTATATGTGTCATGTGTGCATGCATGCACACACTTATAATGTAATAATTCTGGCCAAGCATTATTGAAACACATTTTCACAAAAGAAAGCAATTCTTTTATGCTAGTATGTGAATATGGCACATCACTGAATAAAAAGGGTTTAACTGAGAAAAGTAGACACACTGAACAGAATATATTTTATAGAATATGAAGAGGGTAGGGAAGGCTCTGCAGAACAAAACAAAAAAAAGGAAAAACAAAGCTCAACATATGTTGGGAATAGCAGGAATAAAGAATTCATAAAGGCAGTAGTGAAAAATAATGGTGGGAGGGGTGCTAGTGATATAAGTAGGAGGAATCGTTTATGAGATATTTGGTGAAAGAGGTATTCTTAATACAATATTAACAAGTCCCCAGAGATGTCAGTTTGAATTACAGCTCAAGTATAATCAATTATATATTCCCTTCATAAATGATAAATGCACATGTGCATCTATACATATGCATCTCTTACTCATTCCCTCTTTCTCTCTCTGTGTATGTATGTATGAATGCACATACATGAATGTGCAAATATATGTATGCATACATATATGTGTGTATATGTGTGTGTGCATGTATATATATATATATATATATATATATATATATATATATATATATATATATATATATATATATTACAAACACATGTACATATGCATATATTTACATACAAACACGTGTGTATATATATACATACACATACGCGCACACATGCACATGCTTGTATATACATGCATATATGTCTATCCCTCTGTATATACATGAATGTATATAATACACACACACACACACACACACACACACACGCACACGCACACATATGCACTAATATGTATATGCCTTGCAGTTTCTACTAATCCTTCCCTCCAGCTCCATCCTGCTTTTTTTTTTCCATCCTAGATGTGATTAGTCATGCAGGTCCTTCTGAAAGAACCTGTTGTACCCATCTTAATCATAGTAATCCCATCATCTCCAAGCATAAAGTGATCCTCCCACCATCTGTCATAAAGGTTCATAGTCCTGCAAACTGCATGGTGACCTCAAAAATGCAGGTGGTACATAAAAAACATCCAGTAACACTGTAAAACTTTAGGAAGGACATCCAGCCATAAAAACCATTCCAAAGCAGACAATAGGGCTCGATGCAGTCCTTAGACACATTGGTTCCTGTCAAACTGTCCAACCCATGCCAGCAAAGAACATGGATGTTAAATGATTACGATATATATGCCAATGGCATGGATTTATTTACTGTGTCTCCTGTCAAGGAGTGATCCATATACACAATGGTTTCATGCCCATCCCTTACCGCACATGTGTAATGTCACTAAACAATATCAGGTGATGAAATTGAAGTATGTTGCCACAAGTTTGGTTTGGGTTTTTTGTGGCACATTCTTAACCAGTTTATATAGTGTTTCCCTCTCCTCATCCAAACACCATAATGCTGACTGGATGACGAAAGACTACTGCATAGCCCAAAAGTAACTGTCTGCTGTGCTGTTGGAAAAGCTGCTGTTATTGGTTCTTACTTTTTGAAGATAACAATGGAAATGTTGTTACGGTGAGCTCTGAGCATTACATCAAGATGATAAACAACTTTTTTGTGCCTAAATTGTGAAAAATGTATGCCTATTTGATGTGTGTGGTTTCAACAGGATGGGGTGACAGTCCACACATCCAGAACATCCATGGACGTTCTTCGCCCTCTCTTCGGTGACCACCTCATTTCCAGGTTTGCTGATATTCTTTGGCCCTTCAGTCCCCTGATTTGTCCATGATGTGATTATTTCTTGTATGTAAACCTCAAGGCACGTGTGTATGCACATAAACCCTATACATTAGACGATTTGAAGGAAGCTATTCGCATGGAAGTCTTCCAATTTGACAGAGCAATGCTGGAGAGACTGGAGGCCAACTTTCAAGAACGCTTTCAGAAATGTATCAATGAAAATGGACACCACATGATGGACATTGTTTTCCACACTTGATTTTGACAAATGCTAATTCAATATGAACACATTGATGTCAATAAAATTTGTTTGCCACTAAAATTAATGATTTTGTGAATTTTTCAAAAACGTCCATCCTCTCTACCTCACCCTCTATATGTATATATATGTGTGTGTATATATATATATATATATATATATATATATATGTATGTATATGTATGTATGTATATATATGTATATATGTATGCACATATATGTATACATGTATGTATGGATGCATATATATGTATATATATATATATATATATATATGTATATATATATATATATATACATATATATATATATATATATACATATACACACACATGCACACACACAGTAGGTTCCACTTTATAAATAACCTGATAATAAATTCACCTGCTAAATGTATCCAAAATGGGTTGAGACAGAATTTTTACTCATAAAATCTCTCATTTAATAAATCCAAATCATTGCTTAATTAATCCAATTGTTGCTGCATCTTCCTAAAATGTCAACAAGTGGCAGCAAATGAATGAAGTGGGTTTATTTTTCACTCTTGGATACATACAAGGAAGTGAAAAAGAGCACGACACTCGTCATTCCAACAGAGAGGCAGACACACACACAAGTTTTTCAAAATGTTCAAAATCAAAAGAGAGAGGCAAGACAAATCCATGGCAGAAAAGATTCAGTGATTAGAACATTACAAAGCTCTTGGGAAAACAATTCAGTGGGAAACAGTACAGAGTTTGGGAATTTCAAGAGGTCTGTCCCAGAATTTGTTACAGAATGAGGACGACCTTTGTGCCAAGGAACATGATGGCTCTTCATCAAAGAGAAAGCACCAATGAAAGGTAAGAGACCAACAGATAGACCATGCTCTCTTCGATTGGTTTCAGTTTATTCACTCAAGAAGCATCCCTGCCAATGGTCTGATCCTAATGCACAAAGCCAACACCATTGCTCAAGCTGTTAAACACTATTTTAAGGCATCTGAAGGTTGGTTTTACCATTGGCAAAAAAGACATGGAATCTCTTTTATGGTTCACATTTTTCTATTTAGAGAACACAGACTAAACATTTCATACTTTACAGGTGATGCAGCTGAAACTGACGTTGATGGAGCCCATTAGTTTCATGAGACAACCATGCAGCTTCTGTTGAAATTGTATCAACCACAGGACATCTACATAAAACTGCTATCTATTTTCATGCATTACTAGGAAATACATATGTCAACGACTCTTGCAAGAAAACTGTGAAGTGCTTTAAGAGGGCAAAGGACTGTGTGACCTTGATGGTGGCCTGTAACATGAATGGAGACAAAGAAGACTTGCTCTTAATCAGAAAAGCTGGTTTGTCAAGATGCTTTAAAAATGTCAAAACTCTTCTGATTCAGTATGACTTTTCAACCAATGCTTGGATGACAGAAAAAATCTATGGAAGATGGCTCAGATCTTGGGATCATCATTTGCAGGAACCTGGAAAGACAAGTGGTGGTCCTCCTTGACAATTGCTCTTCTCATGTAGTCATTGATGATCTCAAGAGCATCACTTTAAAATTTCTTCCTCCCAACACAATGTCAGTGCTGCAGTCCTGTGACATGAGGATAATCAAGACCTTGAAAGCATGCTTCAGACATGAGATGTGTGAGAAGATCATTCATGTTATGGAAAACACTGAACATGACATTTTTGCTCAAGGAGTTGCAAAGCAGATCACCAT
>NC_142936.1:39703153-39713153 GCF_046866305.1 Octopus bimaculoides
TTATTTTTTCTTCCGTTGTTGCTGCCTGTGTGTAGAATTTAGATTTCTATATAGAATAGATGTTTTACGAAGGAATATCTTGTTTTTCATCACAGGAACATGGCAGAATTATAATGCCATATAATTGGAGCTTTTGTAAATCTGGTTATAGATAGAGCCATGCTTCTTTCAACACAAACACAACTGGTTTAGATCAAATGAACAACTATAAAAGGAATAATTTATCTGTCCTTATCTATCTATCTATCTATCTATCTATCTATCTATCTATCTATCTATCTATCTATCTATTTATCACACACACCATGGTTCCTTCTTAATCCCTTCTCTCTGTTCCTCTCTATCTGTTATCCATGTGTGTATATATATATGTATGTGTGTGTGCTTGAATGCATACATGTATACATTGAAGTGGAATGCACTGAGTGTTAAAAATGCATATATTCATTGGCGCACAAACACATGCAGGTATGCAAATGCACATACACACATGCAATTTGTGCAGTTTTCTGTTTGATAATCTCATTTCACAAAACATACTAGGTGAAACGAAATGTAAAATTATGTAAAATTCTTAACAGATAATATAATAATGTTGCCTAGGTATATAATTCTGAATGAAGATATATATAAGATAATCTGATATATATGATATGATATATAATATAATACATACATACATACATACATGCATACACACACATACATACATACATAGAGACACATACATATATATATATAGATATGCTTGCATCCACATGAGTAATATGCACTCTCCCTCCTCTCTCTATCTCTCTCTCTCTCTCTCTCTCTAGACACACAGACACATACATGTGTGCAACATAGATATTGCATTCACTTATCAGTAATATTCTCTCTCTCTCCCTCTTTATAAATGTATTATATACACACATATATGCACACACATATTTGGGTAATATTTTGTGTGTGTGTGTGTGTAATATCTAATAAATTTTGATACTTTGTCCAGTCAATGTTTATTTCTTATACTGTACTTATTTTACACCTATCTTTTTATTCATTCTTAATATCATATTTTATTTATAATATTTTCTGTTGCTTTATCGTTTGATCATAGATAGATGTTCAGCCTCATGTATTTCTTATCTACAACACTTGAAGCAATGTATACAGCCTTAGAATTTCGTTTTTATTGCAAAAGAATTATGAGCAGTAATTGAACACATCAACACTTATCCAAGAAAGATATATATCCATGGAGTTTGTGTGGTTGTTCAATAAGTGAGTTTGTGTGGTTGCTCAAGCTCATAGAAACAACAGCCAAATATCATTTTAAATTACACCTTACTACCTGAAAGGTAAAACAAAAGAAAAGGAAGGGATAATTTGTTCTATGTAATCTTTGATATACTAAAAGATAAGATGGTCATGGTTGGAATACCTTTGATTATAGGTTTGTTTCAACAAGGGTAGTGTGAGGTCTATTCAGCAACAATGATTTGTTTTTCTTTCTCTCTGCATGTGAGTATGTGTGTGTGTGTATGCATGTGTAAAAATGTGTATAAACACGTATTTAAAGTTATCTTTATATAAGACACACACATGCACATATCGTTTAATATACACAGAATTTTAAAAGGAGCTACTGATAGTTCCATGCAGTAAAGACACAATGATTTGGCAGGTTTATATAACACACCATGGGTCTCCAAGTAGTCCTTCAGGCTCAGTGCATACTGTATAAAAATATGCTAAATTATTGTGTTTCTACAACATGAAAATATTGGTACTTCTTTTTTAAATCTTTAAAATTCTGTGATTAAATTATATTTGTCCCTCAATGGATGAAGTACTCATTTGTTAATCCTATCTAAAACAGAACAGTAAACTAAATATATATATATATATATATATATATATATATATATATATATATAGAGAGAGAGAGAGAGAGAGACAGACAGACAGACATACAGATAGATAAATTGACATACGTAGTTATATATGTGTGTGTGTACAAGGTCTGATTAATATGTATCCAGACTGTTGCCATAGTAACGAAGCTAAAGCATGCAGAGTGAAGTCATTTGGCAAATATTGACCTTAAACTTTGTTGTGTATGCACACTAAGTTTTAACATTCAAGCTCACTTCTGCTATTTACAGCAGTGTTTGGAAGGAACGTGCAAAGTTGTCATGGTGATACTTGCTCAAAGACCTGTGCAAAGTTGCAGAAAGTGTATGGAGAGGAGTGTATGAGCCACATACAGGTGTACAAGTGGTTCAGACATTTCTGAGATGGCTGAAAAAATGTCGAAATTGATGAATGTTCTGGGAGACCCGCAACCAGCAGAACTGAGTAAAACTTTGCAGATATGCATACAACTGTGAGGGGAAATCATTGAATCATTATCTGTGAGTTATCAGAGGATGTACAGATTAGTTACGATTCAGTTCATTCCATTATCACTATGGATTTGGGTATGAAATGCGTGTTTGCCAAAAGTTTGTACCAAAACTGCTTTCAGCTGACCAAAAAGACACTTGGATTTCAGTTGCATAAGATTTCCTTGATTGTGTCGAGAATGATGAAAACGTTTTGAAAAATTTGTGTAGGCCTCTGAGCAAGAATCGCTAAGCTTTTGGTAAAATTTGATGCTGATCCTTAGCTCGACTTTCTCTGTCATGGTAAATGCGATGATCACACACTACACACTTTCCTTCCAAGCACTGATGTAAATAGCAGAAGTGAGGTAGACTGTTTAAACTTAGTGCACATACACAGCAGAGTTCAAGGTCAATCTGTGCCAAGTGACTTAACTTTGGATGCTTTAACTTCGTTACTTTGGCAAAAGTCCAGATATTTATTGATCAAACCATGTATTGTACGTTGTTTTTGGTATCAGGTAGATATTAATTTCTTTTAATATAGCAGGTCTGTCTATACTTGCACTTAGGTGGCCACAGATATATTTAGTATATATTCCTAGCTAATATCTGAAGTATAAACCAAGTTATAAAACCTACTTGTATTTTTATTATTAATGTGGTGAGGTGACAGAACTGTTAGCACACCGGGCAAAATGCTAAGTGCATTTTGTCAGTCCTTACATTTTGAGTTCAAATTCCACTGAGATTGATGTAATTAACTAACCCCTCCCCAAAGTTTCAAGTCTTGTGCCTATAGTGGAATGGATTGCTATTATTATTATTATTATTAGTAGTAGTAGTAGTAGTAGAATACAAACTCTGTATATATAGACTTAGGTGGGTTCTTTTTATTTTGCAGTAGTTGTTATTGTTGCACACTAGGTTAATCCTGATCCAGTAAACTCATAATTAAAGACATTGCAGCCATAATTATAGCCATTTCTTTTTACCTCCTTTCCTCTTTTTTTTTTTTTGCTTGAGCTTTCCAAACAATTATTTAATCTGACCTATATCTTTTAAGATGTAGAGGTATGATTTGAAAGAAATTTATCAGATGCAGCTGTTCATATTGAATGAGTACATAAAAGAGCTGTTGTTTGTTTGTGGTAGACTATGTGACAAGTATTCATATATTTTAGCATTTTCTAGCATTTCTTTTGTGCTCATAATTATATGAAATTACTCCCCACACACAGAGCATTGTGTGTGTCCATATAAATACACATGTAGACCTGAACTATACAAACTTTTCGTTTCAACATCTGTCAAAACTTGCCCTACCTGCATTGTCTTATTTTGTGTTTATTGCTCTCATTGGATGGATGTGTGGTGTGTGTGCTGGCATGGTAAAAACATGCAGTACATTCTGTAAAGTAGTTGGTAATAGGTAGGGCATCTAGTTGCAGAAGCCCAACCAAAGTAGATATAGTTGCATGATGTAGTCCTCCAACTCATCAGATCCTGTCAAACTGTCCAACCTAAACCAAGATGGAAGCTGGATGTTAAGCAATGATAATGACAATATGATTATACAAACATACCATAACACACACACACATATATATATATCATCATCATCATCGTTTAACATCTGCCTTCCATATATATCCATATATATATATATATATATATATATATATTCAGAAGTGTGGTACAACAAGGCACCAATATTTACTGGAAAATAGCAATCAATACAGTTACGACGCTATTGTATGGCTTCACTACGTATATACTGGCAAAAATGTGTGTGTGCAACAAACATGAAAAGTTTGTCTTACCTCTAGGAAGAACATTCAATAAATGGACAACCCAGAATAGGATAAAGCAGGACCGGTTTCTGACTCTTCAAATATTGGTAAATATTGGTGCCTTGTTGTTCCACTCTTCTGAATTTTTATATATATACCCTTATAGGGCTTTATTTTGTTGGAAATTAATACATATATATATATATATATATATATATATATATATATATATTCAGCATTTTTATTCTTTTATTTTGATCATTGGATTGCCACTATGCTGAGGCAGACATTAAAAAGGGAGTTTTTACATGATTATATCGATCCTATTACTTTGTCTGATGCTTATTTTATTGTCCTTGTGCAATTCAAAATTCAGTCAAGACTGACCCAAGGAGAAATCACTTCACTGATCACAAATAATGACTGCAAATCCTGATTGCATATAGTTATAAATATGTATTCAAGCACAAGCTGCCTATGTGGTAAAGACATTTGCTTCACAGCCAAGTAGTTTCCTGTTCAGTCCCACTGTGCAGCACTTTGAGCAAATGTCTTCTTTAACAGGCCCAGGCTGATGGAAACTCTGAAGAAGTTTGTTGTATGTGCACATAGATATATTCATACTTATGTTCGTATGCATATGTACATTATATAGGTATGTGTTTGTATCTCACTGGTTGACAACTGCTATTGGTTTGTTTCTTCTAATAACTTATTGTTTCAGCAAAAAGAAACTAATAGAATAAATACCCAAATTACAAAAAACATAGGTTCTAGCATCAATTTGATTGACTAAACTATTTAAAGCCATGTCTCAGCATGGCCTAAGCCCATGGACTTCTGCACAGTTTATGTCTCCCAGATATGACCGAAAATATTTATCCAAAGTGTCATGCCATACAATTGAACCAAGGCCAGCAAGCTGCAAATTATGCCTGTCACCTATACAGCCATGTTCTCTTGCCTGCTCTCATAGATATGTTTATGAGAACTTATGTTATTGCACTTTCTCAAGAATATTGCCTTCTGCACACCTAGACACATTACCCACCCTTTACATTTCCTATACTTCACTTCTAAATATTCCATTTATATACAACATTAACTACTTAAACATCATAGATTTGTAACATAAAAGTATATTTCTAATCGATAGCATTGTTTATAAACAATATCTCGCTTATGTTTTACTGATAGTAAGCAGTCATCCTTGATTGCAAATATTATACAAGAAAAATGTAATATTTGTGTGTGTGTGTGTGTGTGTGTGTGATAGCTTTATTTGGTTAGTACAGAGAAGAATTCTTAGAATGTACGTTGAATGTCTCAACTTAAAACTAAGAAATATGAATATTCAACACAAATACACATGTACACATTCAGTGATAAATATATATATATATATATATGTATATGTACATACATAGTACATGAATATACACAGGCACACACACATACATGCACATACATATAATCATATGTATGTGTGTGTGTGTGTGTGTGTATGTTTATATATATATATATATATATATATATATATATACATATATATATATCAGCATAGACAATACACCTGTAAATAATACTGAAATTTCTAAATACCTATTAAAGGAGAATAAATATCTCACATGAGAATATATAAAAAAAATATAATGGCCATGAAACTCAATAAAAATTGCAGAAAAATCTAATTGAATCATAATAAAAAAACAAAACAAAATTAGAATATAAACATATTTTCATAGCTGCATCATTCAAGATGTAAATGCAAAAGAAATCATTGTTGTTTTAAGTGGCTTGTCTTGCAGATACAGCATAAACAAGAATATTCTCGATAAACTCCACTATATTTATCACATATGCTTGTGTTACATCAGACATTGTGGTATTGGTTCTGACTTTCTGTTCAAAGAGATCATCAGCCATATCAACCATGCAAAGGTCAAGGACACTCCTTTATGTTCTTGACAAAACCTCAAACATGTATCATCATAATTTTTACATTCACTTTCTATGCTGGCATGTGTCAGACGTCATCAAAGTGTGAGTCGTTTGTTATTGGGAGCTAAAGTTATTGTAGATGGTGCTCCAATGTGTCTTTTGTGTTTGGTTTCTAAAGCTGGATGCCCTTCCTATCACCAATCACTTTATGGAGCATACTGGGTGTATTTTCTCATGGCAGCAGCACTAGAGATGTTGCCAAATGATCAGCAAGACAAACTTAGATGCATACTTGTTTGTATGTGTGTGTGTGTTGCCTGTAAAGCAACAAAACATTTTTTTCCTCGATGGAAAAAAACAACAAAAGTCATAACAAAAACTTACTCGTCACTAGAAATTGTTAAAAGTTTTGGTTGAAAATTTATTTTTACTGCTATTCACTGGTGCCTGTGGGGAAAAATAAGTTGACGAAAATATAGCTAGGGTCATGACGAATATCCTGCTAAGATTGGAGCGACATGCGTGCTAATTTGTGGACGTGCATAAATTACATTCACGTACACACACACACACACACACACATACACACATCCTGACTTTTATACATACAGATATATATATATATATATATATATATATATATAGTATGAAAGAGAGAGAGAGAGAGAGAGAGAGAGAGAGAGAGAGAGAGAGAGAGAGAGAGAGAGAAATGATTCAAAATGGAATGAATGACGTTTTTTATTTAAAATTACAATTGTTTCAATAAATTTTTACACCTGAAATACATTGGTGAATTGCTGTGTAATCATTATCAATCATTCAAGGTATAAAATGCACTCCCTCCACTCACTGTGAGAATATGTTACTTACTAAATGTCCTGCTACTGGATATACATCAGGAATTTCACAGTATCCATAATGTCTTTTTAAACAGATAAATTTTAGAAAATGGAATGAGTATTTCCACTGTATGATGACATCAGATAACCAATAACTATGAAAGAGCCTTGCATAGCATTCTACACAGGTTTAACCTAAATTTTATTTAACTATATGTATATGTGTGTAAAGCACCCGCTACACTCTCAGAGTGGCTGGCATTAGGAAGGGCATCCATCTGTACAAACATTGCCAGATCAGATTGGCGCCTAGTGCAGCCGCTAGCTTTCCAGACTGCAGTCGAACCGTCCAACCCATGCCAGCATGGAAAATGAATGTTAAACGATGATGATGATGATTTATATTTTAGATATTAGATAATAAAGTGAATGGCTTACTGATAAAGTATGGTCACTTTCATTGTGTTCATTATGTATTAACCATATATATATATATATATATATATATATATATATATATATATATAAAGCAGTTACCCCATGGGGTTTCCCATCCCACTTGTTTGCTGTATTTTTTTGTCATCATTTCTGTAACTGTAAAAAAATAAGTAGAACAGAATCAGTGTGTTAAGAGTGAGAGGGTGATAGAAATAAGAGATAGACAATAAATAGCAGAATGAAAGAATTGTGGAAGAAGGAGAAAGAAAGAGTAATAGAACAGAGATAAAGTGGAATGGAAAAATGAGAGAGAGAGAATAATGTGAGACAGGGTGATGGAAGAAAGGGAGAGTTTGAATAGACAGCTCCATAAGAGCAGTTGGTCAGATTATATAGAAACGTCATTAATGAGTAGATGATAGAAGGGAAAGTGATGGGAGAAAAGCCAAGTGATTGGGTGATATCATCATCATCTTCATTTAACATATGTTGTCCATGCTGGCATGGATTGGATGGTTTGACCGGGCTGGCACACTGGAAGGCTGCTCCAGATGCCAATCTGATTTTACATGGTTTTCTACAGTTGGATGCCCTTCTTAATGCCAACCACTCCAAGAGTGTAATGGGTACTTTTACATGCTACTGGCATGGGTGCCATTTGTGTGACACCAGGTTGCTTTTACATGCCACTGGCATGGGTGCCAATTTGCATGATACCGGTATCTGCCATGACTGATTTTGTTCAGCTTGATGGGTCTTCTTCTCAAACATGACATCATGTCAAAGGTCTTGGTCATTGCCTCTGTGAGGCCCAACACTCTAAAGGAACTCAGCTATTTCGCCTCTGTGTGGCCCAACACTTGAAACCAACCCAGAGAACACAAAAAAGCCAGAGTAATGAGTATGAGAGAGTGATACAGGAAATGATAATGAAAGAGCGATACACTCTCACGATGGTTTGCTGTCTTTTACCCTCACTCTCCCATTTTTCTATCAACTCCTCTTTCTTGCTCTTACTCTCTCTTATTTTTCCATGCTGGCATGGGTCGGACAAGATTTGTTGAGACAGATTTTCTCAAGTTAGATATGCTTCCTCATAGCAATCCTCATCTGTTTCCAGGCTAGCAAATATTTCTTTAGTCCATTAAACATGACCAGCTGGACATGTTTGCATGGACAGTTGCAAATGAACGACATCCCTTCTATGATGATGATTATGACGCTTATATACAATAATGAAGTCAAGGTAACAAGACATGAAGACACATTTACCTGCATGCATACAATCACACACACACACACACACACACACACTACACACACATACACATACATACACATCTACAACAGGATTTCTTCAATTTCCTTGTACAAGATCCAATTGCAAGGTTTTGATTGATCTAAGGCTAGAGTGTAAGACATTTGACTAATGTGCCATACAGTAGGAGTGAACTCAAATCCTCATCTTTGCAAAGTGAATTTCCTACCTCATAGCCATGCTTATACCAGTGTGTTTGTGTGTGTGTGTGTGGGCAGAGGGGTAGTTTGCTTCCCAAACACAAGACCTACTGCGCATGGCACCTTTAGCTCGACCAAAGCTTGTGAGTGGAATTGGTAGATGGAAACTGAAAGAAGCCTGATAAGTGTGTGCGTGTGTCACCTTGTCTTGACACCACATGATATTTGTAAATGAGTGTCACTGTCATACAAGCAGTGCCAGTCATTTCTAATAGCCCAAGCCATGGGGAAATATATTATCTTGCTTGGGAACAGGTGAGAATAGGTGACAGGAAGGGCATCTGGTCATAGTAAATCTTTCTCAATAAACTCCATCTGACGCATACAAGCATGGAAAAGGGTGTGTTAAAATGATGATGATGATAAATATATATGTACACAAACACTCACGCACACACACATACATATATATGCAGATAGACACTACAAAATATATCAAAGTATAAACTATCCAGCAAGAGTATATACATCTATCTTCAGAATTATTTCTTGGTGCTATTTATTTACTAATGAGTGAATGGTGGTAAGGGTGGAGCAGATAAGAAGTGTGTATGGGCAGATGAAAGAAACAGAATCATAATCATTTTACTTTTAAGAAATATAAAAATGAAAAACATACATTAACAAACAGTATTATAAAAATAGATTAAAATGACTGACAAAGAAAATAAATGAAAAAAATAAAATAATAATAAAATAAAGATGAAAATTACAGAATCTTGAATATCCTAAGATGGCTTTTTTCATGTTACATTACAGTCTATAATTAATTTGGATTTACAAAGTTACCTGATATAAATGTGCTTCAACAGGCAATATTAGTTGCTGTCTGTCTATTTGTCTACCTGTTTCTCTGTTCATCTAGCTTTATGTATATGTGTGTAAACACACACACACATTACATGAACAAATACTTACTATATATATATATACACATATTACACAAGCATATACAAACTATGTATACATATATACAAACATACGCATTATATGTGTCTATGTATGGCTGTATGCAGGTATATACAAGGGAGTTTATCAGATAGTATTGATGGACACATAAAATCAAGAAAATTGTACTTCTCATTTTATGTCTACTAAAGTCATT
>NC_142936.1:39715653-39803153 GCF_046866305.1 Octopus bimaculoides
CACACACACACATATATAAATATATATATATATATATATATATATATATATATATATATATATATAGATAGATAGATAGATTATATCCTTATATATCCTTATGCATATACATACACACACACACACACATATATATATAGATATACAGAAATTTATGATGCAGGACTAGCTGTATGGGTAAAGTTTTTCCTTTACCTGTATGTGGTTTCCAGTTCAATTCTGCTGTGTGTGACTTTGGATGAGTACATCTTGTATTCTATCTAGCTTTGGACCAACCAATACCTCATAAAAGAAATTTGTGGTTGGAAAATACATGGACACTTGCCATATATAAATATATATAATGTGTGTGTATACATACATACACACACACGCACATATATATACATATATATGTGTGTGTGTGTGTGTGTGTGTGTGTGTGTGTGTGTGTGTGTGTGTGTATACAAGCTGGTGCAAAAGTAGGTATACAGTTTTGTGTAAAAAGAAAGCACGTACAATACTCACTTATTTTTATCAGAAAAGATT
Organism: Octopus bimaculoides; assembly: GCF_046866305.1. Lineage (NCBI taxonomy): Eukaryota > Metazoa > Mollusca > Cephalopoda > Octopoda > Octopodidae > Octopus > Octopus bimaculoides. The sequence goes on from NC_142936.1 coordinate 39,716,182, forward strand.
AAAAGTTACAATAAAAATATCATAGTTATGATAAATGTATTATTATGATTAATAACACTGAAAATATCAAAAATGAGGCTTACTAATTTACTGTGCTAATGATTTTAATAAATCAAGTATTATAACATTGATGTGATTCTTACTGTATTCCTAATTTTGCACCCCCTGTATATACATACATACATATATACATACATATGTGTATGTATGTATGTATGTATGTATGTATGTATGAATGATGACTCTACTGACCTATGACACTATGTACTTGTTCTTGAGATGTTCAACATATTTAATTCTTACCTGTTGAAAACAGTTTCTTTTTTGTATGATGTAACACTACTGTTCATCAATAAAAACACATCTGAAACAGCTGTAGCTGAAGCAATTCATGTATTGTTTTATATATATATATATTTAAATACATAAGAGGAATCCACTCATGGGATTCCTTATGCTAGAAAGAACAGCTAGGTTCTAGAACCACAAAATTAGGGATAAAATCCTGAAAGGAACGAAATGAAAAATAAAAACTTTTACCATCTCTTTTCCTGGACCAATTGGTTTCTGACCTTAGTTTACCAAATAAACTAATTTCCTAGGTGAAGTCGTTTTCAACAGGTACACCTAAGACTAAAATATATAAACACAAGGCAATCAATTCCATGCCTCTCGTTTATACATCCTAATTTTTCAGATCTACTGCGCAGGCGCAGCTCCTCACTGGCAATAAAAAAATGCCAACTTTTAAAATTCGAAAATTATCCAAACAACTTATAATACTTAATCATATCAAAGGGAAATGGAAATTAATAAAAATTTTCACTTCCAGTGACCTAGCGTATAGAAAATTAGGATGTATAAACGGGAGGCATATAATTGATTGCCGCATGTTTATATACTTTAATCTAAGGTGTACCTGTTGATAATGACTTCACCTAGCAAATTATCTTATTTGCTAAACTAAAGTCAGAAACTAATTGGTCCAGGAAAATAGATGGTAATAGTTTTTATTTTTCATTTCGTTCCTTTCAGGATTTTATCCCTGATTTTGTGGTTCTAAAACCTAGCTGTTCTTTCTAGCATAAGGAATCCCATGAATGGATTCCTCTTATGTATTTAAATATACACTGTACATTATGGGTGATTCATAGTATTTGGACTAAACTTTTATACACTAGGCCATTTGGGAGTGAAAATTTTTTATTAATTTCCATTTCCCTTTGATATGATTCAGTATATGTATATATATATATAGGCTATATTAAATCTCTGAGAAAGATATAAACAGTAGTAGGAATCGTAACATAATTGCCACCCAAGTGTGGCGTCCTATACAAGACAGTGCTACTGACGTTTATAGCCCCAGGAAGAGATATCTTCCTGAGGCTATAAATCTCAGTAGCACTGTCCCGTATAGGATGCCATACTTGGTTGGCAATTATATATATATATATATATATATATATATATATATATATGTATAGGATAAAGACCCCACTTCGGTCATGAATGACCATGGGATTGCACCTAGAAAGTTACCCTCCCAGGCAGAAATGTGGGTCAGGTATTTTATGGAAGACCAACAGTTGCCCATGCATACCAGTCTCCCCTCTCTATACCGCTGATGTTAGCCAAGGGAAAGGCAAAGGTCAATTCAGCTTGACACTAGTGATGTCGCAACTCATTTCTACAGCTGACTGAACTGGAGCAACATGAAATAAAGTGTCTTACTCAAGAACACAACACACAGCCTTGTCTGGAAATCGAACTCGCTACCTCATGATTGTGAGCCTGACACTCTAACCACTGAGTTATGCACCTTTACATATATCATGAACATTATTTTAATGTTCACTTTTCCACACTTGTATAGGTTAGACAGAATTCGTTAAGACAGAATTTTCTATTGCCAGAAGTCCATGCTAACACTAACCCTCACTTGTTTTCAGGCTAAGTAATATCACTCCATGATTTCATGAAAGAATGGAAAGGAATTACACTGCATGTATGATGGTGATACCTGTTAACAGATGTTGCATGATGTGAAGACAAGAAGGCACAATAACACACACACACAAATGTATATATACACACACAGATACACTTACAAGCATATATACATACACACACACACACACACACACACACACACACACACACACACACACACACACACACACACATATATATATTAGGGGGAGGGGATATTCCTTTCAATCTCCCTGTTAAATTCACAAATCCTTGGCCAGCAAGGACAATTGTAGCAGAAGACAACCTCACATGGTATCATGCAGTGGAATGAAACTTTGGTAGTTGGACTGAAACAGAGACACCAAGTGACTGGAAAGTATATTTCTTGAACACATAGCTATGATTACTTCTCTCTGTGTATATATATGTGTGTGTACATACAAAGATGTATATATATATATATATATATATATATATATATATATATATGTCTGTATAATCATTATAATTTAGAGTGTGTATATGTGTTAATATTTCATTAGACTGTTTTCCGAAATAACATTTTATTGACATATTGTACATTACAAAAGCTTGATCTGACTTTCTGTGCACCTGAGCTATCACCCTTATTCATTTGCATTACTCCTCTGATGATTTTAATCTACTCTCATTTTTTGCCTTTCTTTCTTGTATATCCTCACTAACCATATTATCTTTGTGACTGATGACTGTTAATGTAACCAATATGAAAGAATTCATCCTTAGTACAATCAGTATGCAGTGCAAAAAAATTTTAGTAACCGTTTCTGTCTCTTGAATGCCATATAAGGACTATTTCTAACTCACCTATGAATTCAATTCCTTTTACTTACTGAAAATTAACGAGATAGTAATAAAATTTGTATGTGTGACCATGTGTATGTATGAGTGAGTGTGTTTGTTTGTGTGTGTGTGTGTGTGTTTGTGTGTGTGTGTGTGTGTGTGTGTGTGTGTGTGTGTGTGTGTGTCTATATATGTATATATATATATATATATATATATATATATACACACATATATATAAATGTAGATATACACATATATACAAACACATACATATAAATATATGTGTATATAAATATATATATATTCATACACATACATATATATGTGTATGTGCATATGTATTATTGGTAGAGTTATATTCAGTTGAAAGAAGAGATGAAAGGAAAAAAGGAATAATGATAAAAAGAAATGAAAGAAATTCATTGAATGAAAAAACCATAACCATCTCCTTAAATGTTGAAGACTGAAATATGATGAAGTTAAAATAAAGTTGAAAAATATTGAAAAATAAAAAAGGAGAGAAGATATATCAGAAACAAGGATATAATAAAATAGTAACATAACATAAATTTGTGTCATTTAACTATACATCCTTATCATGTCATATGTGTGTGTGTGTGTGTGTGTGTGTGTGTGTGTGTGTGTATGGTGTATACATACATACATATATATATATATATATATATATATACTGAAAGAGAGAGAGAGAGACTACAAATGAGATGCCAAGTCTCTGCTTGGTCACTTAACCTACTGAAAGTAACAGCAAAGTATCCTTGGAGTAATACACCCTTCTGTTTTAAAAATTAGGAAGAACATTTTAGTCATGTAGTCTTAGATGGTCAAATAGATCAAATGGTCATGACTAGAATTGGTTTCATCATAAGACTACTCAAATAAAGCTGTCTAGTTAAACAACAACACAATATAATATGTATTGTGTGAAGATATTTTTCTTCATCTGCTTTCAATTGTAGATTACAAAAATGTTCAACCGTCTGACTGTATTGCACTTCTCAGTTGTTCTGAGTATCTTTGATGCTTTGAAGCAATGACCAGGTTCTTTTAGTTGATATCACAGAATGCTATTTTATTTCTGTTACCATGCAACTACCTTACCAAAGAGCTAATGAGGATTAAAATTTCACTCGTAGTTTTGGTCTTTCACTGAAATACCTCTTCCAATATCCATGATAAGCAATTTTCTAGTTTTCTCTACAGTTACCAGTTGCTAATTTGCAATCCGTCTTTGGTAAGTCCATGCTAGACAGGACATCAATGATCTAGTTATAAAGCCACTATATCTCACCCTTACTGGACCTATTGTACACTGCTGTCCTTGTAATCACATGAGTCACTAAGTTACTCATATTTTAGGACCTTACTTCCATGTTCCTACTCAATAGTACTTTCTTAAGGCACCATCAATCAAACAACTTTAGCATATATTTAAGTATGGTCGTGCATATGTCTATAAGTATAGCTTTGGCTGTGTGGATTAGGATTTCATTTTGCTGCCACAATGTTCTAGGCTCAATTCCAGTGCATGACACTGTAGCCTAAAGATGACCAATCATTTGTAGAGAAGAATTTGCTTGATAGAATTTGCATCAAAGCCTGTCACATGCATATGCCCCTCTTTACATCGATGTAATTATTTATCATAAATAATTACATATTTTATTTTTATTTTACAACATATCTAAAAGACCAACAGTAAGACAACTTGCATATGGAAAACTGAAAAGAAAGCATTTTACACTCAGAACATTGAAGTAAGAAGGGTTGTTAATGAAAAGCTTCAGTTGAAGAACAAAAATATATTTTGAAGTGTATTTGCATCTGTTAAATACAATTTAATTTTGTATCTTGTCTTGTGTATTTTAAATATTGTCAGTTGCACAAGTAGCCCCTTTAACCAGTGTCTGAGCAATCACGGGTCTTCACTTAGGATACTATCCCTGGCCAACTACATATGGCATTTAAAAGAGGTGAGGACACTATACATAATTAAATGCAGACTAATAGAACAACCAGAACCATACCACAGTGGGTGCAAACAATGTAATCTTTGCTTGGCTGAGAGAGCAAAAATCCTGAAAAACTCACTTGATCCAGGGGACCTTTAAAAATTCAAGAAAAGAAGTGTTTAGCCAATGCTCTCATCAGAGGCATTTCCTGTAGCAAGCTTGGGATTCTCCATTTGCTGGATAGGAATCTGCTGCCCGCTTTGAAAATCATTACGGATGTGGCTGGAACCAATATAAGAAAATGTAAGATAACCCTGCTCACCTGAAAGTTGGCCAGTAGGATTCATTTTGAATAATTTTTGTTTACAAAGCTAACAAACCATGACGTTTTCCTCCCTCCAGTCATAGAGCAGTTAGATACCTCTGGCCATTGGAGTCTGACAAGTTACCTATACAACTAAGTGCTTTATAGGTGTGAAACCAATATATGCATGTATTTATCATCTATTGGCAAAAAATTGTCTTAACATCAATAACCTACATTGGTTTCAAATTTTGGTACCAGGCCATGGAGAAAAAATTTTCTCTTATGGTAAAGAGGTGTAAAAACACCATATCTACCTAATGCTGCTCTCTGTTGGATTTCTAGACGTGCTTCTAGCTCATTACCCATTATCAATGGGAAATACTGAATGGAGGCAATTTTGGACAGATTTAATTAAAGCCGTAGCTTTAACTAAAACACAGTCAACAATATTGACTGAGTTATGCCATTAACTGCCAGGTCAGAAAAAATTGCAGCAGTATCAGTGCCAATGAGTGTTTAGCCATAAGCAAACTTTAGGTTAGTTAAAATATGTTTGTGACAGATTTCAACTTCTAAAAGCAATTCATAGCTTGTTTATAATAATTGTTTATTCCTTTGCCATCTTTTTCTCTTATATGATATATATCTCAAGATGTCATTTAATTCTCACTACAAGGTCACTCATTTTGTCCTTTTACTGTATCACCTTCCAATTTTTCTTTCTATTTTATTTCTCTTTAGTTGTATTTTTTTCTTTTTCTCTTACTCTTTTTCTCATTTCACACTTTTTTGTTATCCTTGGTCTTGCTCTCTTTCTATCTCTCTCTCAGTCTCTTTTTTTTTTTGGTCATAATACTACATTTATTATTTATCTTTTCTCCTTTTATTCCTCTCTTCTTTATCTCTCCCTGTCTTTTTCTTATTCTTTATTCTGCATTCTCTTTCCTCTTTTTTTTTTCTGTTATTACAACTTCTTGGGATTTTTCTCTCTTTCTTTATCTTCTTGCTATAAGATGATGATTAAAACCATTGGTAACTGGTTGTTTTGTTCACCAATTATCTATTCTAAACAAGAAACTGTTATAATATGAGTCCTCACAGAATTATACAGTTTGTCCAGTAAACCAGTAATTAAATTGAGAAGATTATTTCTATGTCCCACCGGACTTGATATGAAATCCTTCATTGCTTCAATTCCTAATGGATATATTTTCCTTTCTTGTTTCTGTCTCTTATTCAAATATTCCAAAAAGATAATTTGATGTTTTGTCTTTTCTCTCTTGCTACTTGTCTTTTCATGTATAGAAAAATATTTTAATGTGCAGTTAATATTTTCTAAGGAAACCTGAGAAGACCATATCTGATAATGAATATCTTCTGTTTGTATTAGCACCATGTTTAATGTTGCTTTTTCTCTCAATGCTGATACTATTGAGGAAACCTCTGTGTGACTGCTAGAGAATGCAAGCCAAATCTCTTTGTTTTGCCACCATTTGGTTTCGGGCCTTATTCTACAGTGTTGTATGTAGGGCAGGTGTTTTTTACTATAGCCTCAGGCCAACTAAAACCTTATCAGTGGGTCGGATGGCGTTTATAGAGGTGGATTTCCTATAGCTGGATGCCCTTCCTGTAGCCAGCCTTCACTTGTTTTCAGGGAAGTTAATACTTCCCCATGGTTAAACATGTTCTCACAGAATATTCGAAGTTAATGACACTGCTTATATGACAATGACACTTATTTACAACTATCGTGTTATATCAACACAAGGCAACACAAGCATAAAACACACACACACACACTCTTTCTCTCTCTCTCTCTCTCTCTCTCTCTCTCTCTCTCTCTCTCACACACATATGACAGGCTCCTTTTAGTCTCCATCTCCCAAATTCACTCATGAGGATTTTGCAAGTCCAGGGCTATTGTGGAAGACACTTGCCTAAGGTGACATGAAAAAGGATTGAACCTAGAACCATGTGGCTGGGAAGCATATTTCTTAACTACACATGCATGTATATGCGTTTCCTGTTTTGATGCCATGAGACAATTGTAAATATGTAGTGGGATTGTAAGCAAGTTTCACCAGCTCACAACTAATGTTTTTCATATACAATTATCTGTAAAAATATGACTGGGCAAGATGAAATATTACCTTGGAAATAGATGAGAATTGATGACTGGAAAATCTGTCAAGGAATTCTATCTGACTCGTGTAAGTATGGAAAAGTGGAGGTTAAAATGTTGATGATAATTATGAGGATGACTGACTTCAATGAAGCGAAGGACATCGGCAATATTCTAATTTGTGATGAGCTATGTCTGAAATATGATGGTCAGGGATTGAATGTCTTCATACGTTTGCTTGACTTGGGATGATCGTAAGGTGAACAACTAAAACAACACTGTGGTTTTAGATATATTATGTCTGAATAAAAGATGGGATGGTCATAGCTGGAAAGCCTTTACTCATAAATCTACTGAATAAGAGCTAACTGAGTGCTAAAGAGCAGTCACCAGAGGCACAACATTGCTTTAACCACACATGAGTTAACAATGGAGACTCCATGTCATTAGTCACCTGGTCAGCAATATTGATTTCAGATTCTGGCACAAGGATAGCAATTTCAGGGAAGAGGGTAAGTTGTTTACACTGACCTCCAGTACTCAACTGGTACTTATTTTATCGACTCTGAAGGAATGAAAGGCAAAGTCACCCTTGGTGGATTTTGAACTCAGAATGTGAAGACATACAAATTGCTGCTAAGTTAGAAATATTAGTCTCAGATCTTACCCTATGGACACATTGGATGATGTAATCTTATATACATAGTGCTTGAACAAACCACATGTGAGAGTCATTTCTGGAATGCTTTTGATCTCAGGCCTCCTTAATCAGGACTGATATGAGGATAAGCACTATTATAAGCTACTTTCTTGAAAAGGTTAAGTTGTTGCATAGTGTAGTCCTTGATATACTGTGACTAAACTAAAAACGGAATTGTTGCAGCTAGAATAGTTTTAATTATAGGTCTGCGAGTTAAAGTCTGACCTGGGGCTAAATAACTCCAACAGCAACCTCATAATTAATAATTGCTGCCACATTTACTACCATGTTTCTGGTAATCAACATTGATATTAGCATTGACCCCAAAACCATCGCTCCAACCAAAACTCTAACCAACATACTTACATTTCACACCACTACCATCACAGCCCAAACCCTTACCACCATCACCACCAGCACCACCACCAACTCAATTCCTACCATTATAGCCATAGTTTCTACCAACACCACAAGTTGTACCACCACCACCACAACTTCAATTGCCACCACCCAGTTTCTAACACCTTTACTGTCTGAACTGCACAGGCACAAATCCTACCATTAGAACCCACTATCACAACCACAACACACTGCAACCATCACTACACTTTCAATCACAACTACTACCATCAACAGTAACCATTGCCAACAATAACCACCAACAACGCCCCCCCCCCCCCCCACCACCAACCACCACCACCACCACCACCACCAGCAACAACCACTAACAACAGCCACCACCACTAGGAGCAACAAACTGAAATCTTTGATCTCACTGTTAAAGGTCGGGTAACCATGAAGCGTGCTGCTTTCTTTTACAGTTGCTTCATTTTACGGTTCCAACCAGTTACCCAGGATTTTTCCCATACAATTACATTAGATTCTTTTAGCCTGCTTCCACTCTCTGATTTGCTGTTGCTCTTCTACCTACCCATTACACCCTGAGTCTGTCATTTCATCAACTGATTTTAATGACTATGCAGACTCTTCTAATTAACAACAAACTCCAAGTCTTCTCTTTCTGTCGAACTCCCCTCTCTACCTTCACTTCACTACTCCACATTTTTCATATCTTTCTTCCTTTCTCAAAATTTTATTTCTATTTTCAAATCGCCAAATATTTTCCTCTTCACCATTTTTCCCTCCATTGCTAATTTTTTTTTTTTACTTCTCTTTCATCTGCAAATCACCATTTCTCATTCTTATTCTCACTCTTCTCTACACATCTTTTATATTTCTCTTTTAATTACTCTCTCTCTCTCTCTCTTTGTGTGTATATGTGTGTGTGTATTTCAATTTATATATATATATATATATATATATATATATATATATATATATATATATATATATAGAGAGAGAGAGAGAGAGAGAGAGAGAGATGGGGGAGACAGAGATAGATAGATAGAAGCAGAGGTGTAGGCATGTCGTTAAGAAGTTTGCTTGCAAACCACCTATTTAGGTGTTCAATCCTATTGCTTGGATGCTGTCAATTGATATCTTTTATTACTGTCACAAGTTGATAAAAACCTTGTTAGTGAAATTGGCACACAAGAACTGGAAGAAACTCATCATGTGTACGTGTGTTTGTAACTGAATGTGCATTGATCCTCATTTCGACATAAGCTCACTAATTGTAAACAAAAGCTTCACATTTCATTCAAACAGAATCATTTGTTTACTGTTCTCTGTGGACCCTTGTTGACACAGTGCATTGTTTGATAGGCAATGAGATTATTACGTTGTTTAGGAATGGGTGAAGAGTGGTCTCAGTAACAGCATCTAGCTTAGAAAATCTTCCTAAATGAAATCTTATCCAACCCATAGAAGCTTAGGAAGGCAAACATGAAAATGATTATGGTGATGTAGATAGATAACATATTGCTACATGCATATATATGTATATGTCTGTGAGTGTAGGAAACAATATAGCCAAGTGGTTAGGGAAATATACTCACAAACATAAGCTCATAGATTTGATACTTGAACTGGGCAACATATATTTTTGAGCAAGACACTTCATTTCACATTGTCTGTCTTCAGAGCTGAAATATGTATCAACCAATGTTCTTCTGGCTCATTGCTAGATGTGTTGAGAGGTGATACTTGTGTACATGTGGCCACATAAGCACCTAAAACAACTAGCAAAAGTATATGTACTATTAAGTCATATTCACTTTTTCAAGTAGAAGTTATGACTTTGTACACACACAAGCATGCACACACACACACACACACACACACACACACTCTCTCTCTCCCCCCCTCTCTCTCTCTCTCTCTCTCTCTCTCTCTCTCTCTCAGACACACATACACACACAGTATAACCACTTTGTTTACTTTTCTCAGAGGAAAGAGATTTTATGTTTACTAAAAATCCTACTGTGCACCAAAAACCAACCTGAAAACACTGCATAGTTCAATATTAATTAATATATAATTATGTAACATATTTTAAACATTGTTCTTTTCCTTATCCAGCCCTATCTCTTTTTACCATATTTCTCCTTTTTATTTCCCTTTCTCATCTTTACTTTATTTACTTCTCCATCAAGATTTTTCCATATATATATTGCTTTCCATCTCTCTGTTCCCCTTCATGTTCACCCTTCCATCCACTAAGATCTTGGACTTCACTTTTAATTTGATAGATTCCTTCATTAACTATCTTATTTGCCTTGCCTTTTGTAATTGCAAGTGAGAACTAGAATTCAACAGATGCTTTCTCTTCCTTCAATGTAGCAGGTCACACTTGAATTTGGCATTAAAGTCAATGGGAAATATTCTAATGATTTACACACTTGCAGACATTATTACAAAAATATTAGAAGATATTAACAAATGTTCTAACATAGACACTTCCAGACTGTTTTTTGTCAATACTTACAATTGAAAGAACTGCTATTCAAATGACCTGACATTTTCCATTCAATCCTGCTGTCTGCCTGGAAACCTTTTCACTGATTTCTACCAGTCACGTTTTTGCGTGAAAATTAAATGAAAATATATAATGTTTATCTGAAGATAACAGCCAGAATATGGTTAAATAAATAAACCGGCCTTAATTCCTGCTGGAATAATTTTATTTTCTTCAGCTTGCTCATATCTTTGGAAAGAGTATTATTAGTAGACCCTCCCCTACTTGAAAAGTTGATGCGTTTGATATTCAGTTTGAACTTTTGCTTAATGTTGGATGAGGGGAAGGAAGTTGGAAAAAAAAAAAATCAAGATTCATGGATTAATGGTAATTCTTATGTCATTAATCCCCATGAGTAACTTAATTAGAGCTCAGTGTTTTTGTATAGTCCTCCTGAAATTTTATTCCCACTGGAAAGTGGGATTTAGTTCCCAAGCAAACATTGACAATCAGTGATATTTCCCAAGGAAAAGGTGTAGCAAGAAGCAGCCTGTCATCAGGTCAATGTCTGACTTTGATTGTTTACAACAGAATATTGGGGCAAGTATGGTAGTATCTTCAACACACAATAATTAGAAATAATAGATGAGTGCTCAATGCATATTGTAGAGCCTGCAGTTTATTGCAACTGCATGTCTATTATGATTCAAGCTCTTCACACCAAGGCAATCTTCAAGCATGAATTCAATATCAGAGTGATATAAAATTCAAGCCAAGTCATAAAACATTCGGTTCTCATTAAATTTTCTCTCTCTTTCTCTTTCTCTCTCTCTCTCTCTCTCTCTTACACACACACACACACACACACACACACACACCTCCTGGCAAAAGGCCACCTCTCTCAGGGTTCATAGTTTTCTAGGTTATGTAGTGGTCTCATAGATGCTGTGCCACAAAATAGCATTCACTGCGAAGTGGTTGGCATTAGGAAGAGCATCCAGCTGTAGAAACCATTCCAAAGTAAACAATGCTGTCCTTGGACCCATTGTATCGTATAAAACCATCCAATCCATGTCAGAATGGAATATGAACATAAGATGATTTTTATATATTCATATACATATAATATATATATATATATATATATATATATATATATATATATATATATATATATATATATATATATAATGTGTGTATGAACTACTAATTATGTCAATGATGAACTTCCTTATTAAAAACTTCCATGTATGTATATGTATATTTGTGTGTGTATAGCTATCACTGGCATGTATTGGTGGGAAATGCAAACATCATTGAGAAAACCAATAAACTGATGCTTTCAGACTAAAAATACCTTGTAATATCTGTTCAATTGAAATACCACAAATGCTTCCTTGTCACTCTCTCTATCAAAAAGACACTGAACTAATTATTTGTCCATTGGGAGTCTGTATCCAATGATATTGTTTACAGAATGTAATATATATATATAAAAAAAAGCTCAAAGACAGCCATGGATAAGAAAACACCATTAATCATGGCAATCTGAATAGGTGATTGTCAAAACATATATCAGTCACGATAATTCAGGAAAAGTATGTTAACCATTAAAAAGAATAGATGAATAAATGGGATAGAGAATAAATCAGTACCAGCAGAATAGACTCTTCAAGAACAATGGAAGAGACTTCTGTAAACAACTGAACAATAAAGAGGAGCATCAAGGAAATGATATGCCAGTTCTTGAAGCAGCAAGGAAATTCTGGGCAGAAATCTGAAGCAAAGAAGTCCAGCATGATATAAAAACAGACTGGTTACAGGAATTTAAAAGAGAAATGGAAGTTGGAGTGACACAAGAAAATCATGAATATAAAAGGAAAAGAAATGATTAATACCAAACTGGAAATCTCCTGGACCAGATGGTGTCCAGGGTTTCTGGATCAAGAATCTCTGAAGTAAACACAGTTATATACGACCATTTTTTGCTGACTGCATAGAAATGGAATTCCAACAGGGATGACAAAGCAAAGGACAGTGCTGAGACAGAAGGACAAAGAAAAGAGGGGCATGTCAGTAATTATAGGCCTGTTACTTGCTTATCACTACTTTGGAAACTATTAACTGGTGTTATAGCAGATGAAGTAAATAACTTTCTGGAAAAGGAGAATCTATGGTCAGAGGAACAAGAAGGATGTATGAAGAAATCAAGGGGGAACTGCTGATCTTTTTCATATGTAGATTGTAGAATATTAAAAGAGGCATGAGTAAAGAAGAAGAATTTAGCTGTTGGATGGGTAGATTACAGGAAGGCTTACAACTATGTCCCACACAGCTAGCTCTTAGAGTGACTGAGAATACTAGGAGTCAATGAGAAAATAACCAACTTTTTTGAGAAAGCAATGAGAGTGCGGAAAGTAGAATTGATACGTGCAAATGAATTGAAAGGCAATGTGAAAATACACAGGGACATTTTTCAAAGAGACCTACACTCTCCGTTGCTCTTCATTTTCACACTAGCCCTCTGACAAATATACTAAGAAAATCCAGGCCTACCTATGAATTTACCTAATACAAGATGAGAATAAATCATCTATTTTATTAGGATGACCTCTAGCCATATACAAAAAATGAGACAAAGACTCTTTGATCCAAACAGTGCGAGTATTCAGTAAAGATACTAGAATGCAGTTTGGGATAAATAAGTGCACAGTATTAATTATGAAGAGTGACCAGAAGGTAAACTCTGATGGCCTAATATGCAATGTTATACAACACAATACAGTATTACAATACAAGACAATACAATATTATGCAATGCAAGACAATATTATTAAATCAATGGGGAATAATGAGGGGTAGAAATATCTAGGAGTGCTGCAAGATAATAGGGTAATAGGAGAAATGAGAGAAAAAGTCACTAAACAGTACAAGAGGATAATTAGGAAGTTGCTCGAAATAAAATTAAATGGTGGGAACATCATTAAAGCAATAAATACATGGGCTGTGGCCATATTCAGATGCTCTGCTCCCTTTCTGAAATGGACTGTGGTTGGGCTACAGAACTTGGATAGAAGAACCAGAAAGCTGCTCACAATGCACTATGTACTCCACCCTAAAAGCAATATAGATCAACTCTATCTATCAGGAAAAGAAGGTGGCAGAGGATTACTAGATGCAGAAGACACCGTTAAAACTACAATACTGGGTCTGAAAAATTATGTTGTGCAGAGTAATGGAAGAATATTACCAGCAGCAAGAGAGATACAAAAAGTGACCAAAACAGTAGAAGAATCCAAGGAGAAAAAGAACAACATAGCAAACAAATAGAAAGAAATGGAATTACAGGGCCAATTTATGCAACAAACTGAAAATATTGGAAGTAAAGATCGCTTGCTTTGGTTGATGGACAGAAACTTGAAATGAAATACAGAAATGCTAGTTATAGCCGTTCAGGAACAAGCCCTTACAACAAACCCGATAAAGCCAAAATTGACAAAACCCAATCAGACAGCAAATGTAGAATCAGCAGGAAAGGAAATGAAAGAATCAATCATCTTTCAAGTGAGTGCAGTATACTAGAACAATAGGAGTATAAATGCAGACATGACAGTGTGAACAAAAGAGTGCATTGGGACATAAGTCAGGTGTGTGGCTTCAAAACAACAGAAAAGTGGTATGTGCATGAACCAGAAGCTGTGTTAGAAAATGAAAATTACAAGAACTTGCTGGATTTCTCCATAAAGAAGAATCATACTATTGAAGCAAGAAGTCCAGATTTGATCATAGAAGACAGAATAAACAGATCATAAATTTTGTAATTCTCTATTCTAGCAGAGTTCATATGAAAGAAGTTGAAAAAGTTCAGAAATATCAGGATCTAGTTAGAGAGTTGAGGAGACTGTGGAAAAACCATCATCATTATCATCATCCTTTAATGTCCAAAACAACAAGTATTCCTGTAGTAACTGGTACACTTGGCACAATGCCCAAAATACTACCTAAAAGACAGAAAGAGACTGAAATTGAAACTCGGATTGTTTTCCTGCAGAAAAATACCATCCTATATTCAACAAGAATCCTAAGGAAGATTCTTAAAATTTCAGGAAACTTTTTGTCACCAAACCTCAAAGTAGCATGAACAATCATAATAATAATAATAATAATAACTCTTTCTACTTGTGCACAAGGCCAGCAGTGTTGAGAGGAGCAGCAATCAATTACATCAGTCCCACTACATGACTAGTACATATTTTAGTGACTATAAAAGAATAAAAGGCAAAGTTGACTGTGATAGGATTTGATCATGGAATGTAAAGAACTCAAATATAATAAAAGCATTTTTTTTATGATTCCTTAATGATTCAGCCAGCTTGTTGCACTACTACTACTACTACTACTAATAATAATAATAATGATAATAATAATAACCCTTTCTATTGGAAGCATAAGGCCTCAAATTTGGTGGGAGGGAACTTGTCGATTACATCGACCCCAGTGTTACACTGGTACTTAATTCATCGACCTCAAGAGAATGAAAAGCAAAGTCAACCTCTGTGAAATTTGAAAGATAATAATAATAATAATAATAATAATTCTTTCTACTAAAGGCACAAGGCCTGCAATTTTGGGTGAGGGGACTAGTCAATTACTTGGTACTTAATTTATTGATACTGAAAAGATGAAAGGCAAGGTTGATCTCAGTGGAATTTTGTCAATCCTGCAGGTACTGGTCCCATGTAAAACAAACTCTCATGCTTGTGCTGTGTAAAAAAGCACCTATACTGATATCATATAAAAGGTACCCAATATACTTTGTAAAGTAGATGGCATTAGGAAGGGCACCCAACCATAGAAAACAGGCCAAAAATGATAATTGGAGCCTGGTGCAGCTCTCCGATTTTCCAGTTCCTGTCAAATCTTCCAACCCATGCCAGCATGGAAAACAGATATAAATGATGATGAATGTGAAGACAGATAAAATGTTGCTAAGCATTTTGTCCAGCATGCTTGCAATTTCTGCCAGCTCATCATTTAATAATAATTTTCTTAAATAATAAAATGCAAAGTGTGTCCTTGTCAGTCATGCTGTAGGCAAAGAAGAGTAAAACAACACACAGAGTGGGAGTGGGTGACAGTGAGAGATGCTAAAGCAGGTGAATAGCATTTAAAGGCTTTGCTCTGAAGAGGCTAGGGAAAGAAGAGTGAAACAACAAATGGAGTGGCAGTGAGTGACAGTAAGAGGTGATTAATTGCAGGCGAACTGTAGTGAGCTCTGAAGTCGACAGTATTTTCATGAAAATGAAATTAAATTTTTATCGTAAATTATATTCATCAGTGTTACACACACACATGCGCACATACACAAACGCGTGCACACACAAACACAAAGAGGGGTATATGTTACATTCAATAAAATGATTTCATCAATCTAAAAAATGTAATCAAAGACACATGTGCACACACATTCATACACATGCACACATTCAGACACACATGTGCATATGTATGCACACATAGGTATGGATAAGCATAAGTATATATACATATATAAACATATATATAAATAGAGAGAGAGAGAGAGAAAGAGAGAGGGCGAATGATTTGTCAGTAAAATATGTATGTATGTATGTATGTATGTATGTATCTTTCTATATATATTTATATATGTATATACTTATCTATCTACATATAAATGTATGGTTGTGGGATGAGTAAGTAGGATAAAGATAATGATGTATATGTATATGTATACATATATACAACTGGCTACTTGAAGTTTCCGTCTACCAAATCCACCATTTCATGGTGGCGTATATATGTGTATATATGTATATATGTATATATATATATATATATATATATATATATATATATATATATATATATAAGCAATGTTAATTCTCTAAATGAAGTATTAACAGTAACTGCACGATAAAGTGTAGTATATTGCCACTTAAGTGTGGCTGACCCCTAGGGGTGGATGTTACTGTTGCTTTTAGCCCCAGGAGGACATCTCCTCCAGCTGGCTTATCGACACACGACTGTGTCCCGTTTGCCAAGGGTAGTTATCCCTCTCACCAACATCTGCAGCACGAACGGATCCGGATTTCAGGGTTAATTCCCTTCGTCGGCGTCCGATAGCCGCTGACCTTGGTGAGAGAGACATAAACCTGGCAATCTTATATCTTCTTTTCAAGTGAAATTCTTCACTGATATCGAAAAGGTGAAAACAAGCAATGTTAATTCTCTAAGTCGATAAGTCGATAAGCCAGCTGGAGGAGATGTCCTCCTGGGGCTAAAAGCAACAGTAACATCCACCCCTAGGGGTCAGCCACACTTAAGTGGCAATATACTACACTTTATATATATATATATATATATATATATACTTTTCTACTCTAGACACAAGGCCTGAAATTTTGGGGGAGGGGGCCAGACAATTAGATCGATCCCAATATACAACTGGTACTTAATTTGTTGACCCTGAAAGAATGAAAGGCAAAGTTGACCTTGGCGGAATTGAAATTCAGAATGTAAAGACAGACAAAATACTGCTAAACATTTCGCCCAGTATGCTAACGTTTCTGCCAGCTCGCGTTATATATATGTGTGTGTGTGTGTGTGTGTGTGTGTGTGTGTGTGTGTGTGTGTGTGTGTGTGTACATGTATATATATATATATATGCACACACAAACATATTGAGACATTACAATTGTATCTGATTCTTCAAGTTCTTCAGTTCTGTGTATGTACATATATTTACTAGATTGCAGACATTTATTAATGGGTTTCCTCATTTTGTTGATGTGCCATTTTGCTTCATTAATAAAACTGTTGGCATTTTTGCCAACATGGGTATGCTAATAATATTAATAATAATGATAATAATAATAATAATAATAATAATAACTCTTCCTCATCATTATTATTTAGGCTTTAGAACCTAATGAACAGGGAGAAGTGTGTTGTTTAATTGATGTTGCTTTCCTGTTTGATACTAGAATGGTAAACAAAGAATGCAAGAAATTAGAAATATAGTAGCCTTGGATGCTAAATTCACAGAATTTAGAATTGTTGTAAATTGTTATTATTCCACTTGTAACAAGTGGCATGACACTTAAAATGTTTTGATTGAAGATGTTGGATATTGAACAGGATTTTCTGACGTTGCTCACTTGATACAATGGGCACCATTGATAGATGTTAGATACCCAAAGTTGAAGAAATCATAATTATCATCATCTTAAATTTTAATCTCCATTTTTCCATGCTTGCATGGGTCAAATAGAATCTATCGAGGTAGAGATTCTACAGCCAGATGCCCATGTTCTTTCCAAACTGTACTTGTTTCTAGACAAAGTAATATTTTTGCCATGGTCAAATATGTTTCCACAGAAAATTGGAAATGAATTATACTGCTTGTATGCCAAGGACACTCATTTACAGTTATCATGCCACACAAACACAAAACACACACACACACATGCATGCACACACTTTTATCACTTAAGAAATTACATATTTTCTTCATATTTTACTCCATACCTTTGTCGTGTATTTTTTGTGCTCCAGATAAATATATTTATATCAAGCCCAAGCAAGAAAGCAAGCTAACTCTGTTTATCTCCATAACTACCTCAATATCAGCCTGACCTGGATTTCTCTTATAGCCAATTTTGTGAGTGCAGGCGTTGATGAAATATTTGAAGTTTAAATTTACATTCGTTTGAGCCCTATAATGTGTTTTCTATACTGAAAACATCCAGCTCTCATCTTAAATATATATATATATATATATATATATATATATATATATATATATATATGCATACATACACACACACACACAAGATATAAACTTCTTTCAGGTTCCATCAACCATATTCATTCACAAGCCTTTGGTTGGCTCAGTGCTATTGTATAAGATACTTGCCCAAGGTTCTACACGGTGAGACTGAATCTGAAACCATGAATTTGAAAGCAAATTTTTTAGCCACACAGCCAAACCTATGCCTATATGTATTGATACCTAGCAATCCAATTCCAGCAGAACAACAATGGAATGCTGAGTGAAATAATGTTAATAATAATAATTTCTTTCATAAGGACAAGGTCTCACCATGTCTCATATTTGGATGAGGAGTTTATAGTTGATTATTTTGGTCTCTATACTAGTCGTTCTTGGCACTCCATTTTATCTATCCTAAAAGGATGAAGAGCTTAGTTTACCTTGGTGAGATTTGAACTCAGAACTTAAAGAGCCGGAACAAATAGCACAGATAATTTTGTTTGATGCACTAATAAATCTGCAACTCCACCAATAATATGATGACGATTTTTAAATTAAGAACAAATCAACACATTTTATGAATAAGAATTAAGTTAATTTTATTGACTCCAGTTTTTGACTCGAATTTATTAACCACCAAAACCAGGAAATGCAAGGATAAACCTGGTGGAATTTGAACTCAGAATGTAAAGTAGTATAATTAGAAATTACAAAGCATTTTGTCTAGCATTCTACTGATTATAGCTCATTATCACATAATAATAATAATGATAATCCTTTCTACTAAAGGCACAAGAACTGAAATTTGCTGGCAGAGGAAAAGTCGACTACATCATCCCCAGTGTTTCACTGGTACTTTATTTATCAACCCCCGACATTAAACCCAGAAACTAATTCTGAATCTCCCTCGAAAGGATGACAGGGAAAGTCAACCTTGGCGGAATTTGAACTCAGAACACGAAGACAGATGAAATACCGCTAAGCATTTTTTCCAGCATGCTAATGATTCTACCAGTTCACAGCCTTTATAATAATAATAATAATAATAATAATAATAATAATAATAATAATAATATCATCTACAACAATGCTGTTAGGTTGGCAAACATTATGGAGACATCAATGCTAATGGACTAATGTTTATAACATTTATCAAAGGCTGATCACTTATGTCAGACATAGCTCCCCATCCACCTATCACCTCAGCTCTACGTTTTTGTCCCAACATCAATGGAAATTCAAAATAAATGGAAGAAATAGCAAAACAGTTCTTTACTTTCACATAATTGCTTTCCAATGAACAACAGAAATTTTCATTGGAAATAGTCCTCTTCAGAGAGGAGTAGGTATAATTAATTGTATCAACCTCAGTATATGCTTGATTTTATCAGTATGTGAAGAGGTGTGGCCTAGAGAAAGGGATTAGAACTGTTGGCAAAAAACATTGGGCTTACAATCAGAAGTTTGTGGATTTGATTCCTAGACAGGATGGCATATTGTTTTCTTGAGCAAGGCAACCAAGTGCTGCTTCAACCCCCTGCCTTTCCAGTTATCACAATCATGATATTATATTGGGTGATTAGTGGGAGAACCAAGCATGTGTCTATGCTTACTAATAACTACATCAGCCCTAAAGCAAGTAATGAAAGCATGGTACTTGTTAAACAAGCCACACATGCTCTTCAGTGATGGCTGGTTATACTTTTAATCAAAAATGGAAGAATGAAAAGCAAAATTAATCCTTGTATGATTTGAATTCTGAAAGCAGGTGTGACTGTCTAGTAAGAATCTTGCTTTCAAACCACATAGTTCTGGGTTCAGTCCCACTGCATGACACTTTGGGCAAGGCTGACCAAAACCTTGTGCGTGAATTTGGAAGACCAAAACTGAAAGAAGCCCATCGTGTGTATATATGTGTTTGTGTGTGTGTGCGTGTGCATTAGTCCCCCACCTCTGCTTGACAACTGGTGTTGGTGCATTTATGTCCCCTGTAACTTAGCAGTTCAGCAAAAGAGACCAGTTGAATAAGTACTGGGGTTGATTCATTCAACTAAAAATCCTTGAAGGTGGTGCCCCAGCATGGCAGCAGTCAAATGACTGAAACAATAAAAGATAACTAAATGTTGCATAACCTTTTATCTCCCACAAGCCTGATCCTGCTAATCCACAACCCTTATTCATTTCTATTATTGGTATAAGGTCACAAATTTTAGGAGAGAGTATAGTTCATTTAATCAACTGCAGTACTTGACTGGAACTGTAATTTTATCTGCCTCAACTGGATGAAAGTCCTACCTGATCCCAGTAGATTTTGATCTCAGAACATAAAGACATGGAAAAAATACTGCAAGACATTTTGTTTGCTTTTCAAACAATTCTGCCAATCCACCATAACGATTTCTTATATAGGCACAAAGCCAGAAATTTTAGGTGTTGGGTTAGTCAATTAAATAGCAGCTCACATTTGGCTGGTAGATTACTGACCTCATGAGACTGAAAGGCAAAGTTAAGCTCAGTGAAATTTGAACTCAGAACATAAAGTGGCAGAAAAAATACTGTAAGGAATTTTATCCAATGCTCCAATAATTCTTCTATTACGATCCTTAATAATAATAATAATAATAATAATAATAATACTGATACTTCTGTATGATATTACTTATTGTAAATATGATTACGTTTGTCTTCTTGACTCCTTTAGTTTATATGAAAGCTATAAAACTATATCCTTTAGATTTTTCTTCCTCTCTTCCACATTCAGGGAAATGTACTATTAATTTTACTACTTCTTTTTGAGTATTATTTCATTTTATGAAGACATTCGAATCATAACAATTTGATGGATAAGTTATGTCATTGCTAAGTGATTTCATGTCGTGAACCTCAGAAATATTCATGCACTGTAAAACGCACATACTTGTGCATACACATGCATATGCAGGGAAACATGTGCAAGCAAGCACACAGACAATACACATACACATATGCACAGGTGCACACATTTACACACATAATCAAGCACAGATACACGAACTCACTCACACATACATATACTCACATGCATAGGATTGGCCTCTACATACACAGTCTCACACATATAAATGCATACAGACATCACACACATACACACAAATGCAGTGACATTCAATTACTCTTTTTTTTTTCTTTTTAGACATTTTCTTTACATTCTTTCTTCTTATTATATTGAGATCTCTTCTCCTTCTTAGTTGTAAATTAACATCTATTGTTGACAGCTTGGTAATAAAGAATCAGGAAACTTAACCACTAGAAGAGCCAACAAGAGGGTAGGGTAGCCAGCATGAGAAAGTGGATGTAGAAGAAACGATCAATTGATAACTAAAAAAAAAATCAGTTTCTCCATCAGAAAGTTATTTAAAACATAATAATTGCAGACATAGCTGAGTGGTTAAGAAGTTTACTTTTCACTCATGAGGAAGTTTATTTGACTTTGATGCATGGTATTCAGGGTAAGAGTTTTTAACATAGCCTTGGGTTATCCTTGTGAAATTTGGTAAACAGAAAATGTGTGGATATAATTTGAAGTTCTAACCTGGTCACATATTGTATCATGCAATTCTGACTGAGAAGTGTATTGAGAGTATTCATGCTTGTGAAATACACAGCCACTTAGATTTTAATGTAAATAAATGAATAGACAATTCAGGTGTTCATACAACTGAATTAGCATAACTGATGGAGGATCTGTCTTCATTTAAAACAAAGAAAAAAATTGAATAAAGCAAAAGGATACTCAGAGTAACTTTAATGTAATTACTTTTATTTAACAAAAAACATTTTGTGTGAAGTTTTGTGAGTGAATTGTGCTGAGTGGATAAGAAGTTAGCTTCTCAACAATGTTTCAGGTTCAGTCCCATGGAATGACATCATAGGGATGTGTGTTTATGTGGGTTTATTCTACAGAAAATGAAAGAAGCCTATAGTGGATGTATGTGTGCACACCTACAGAGGTATGTGTGTGTGTTTTGTGTCTTCTTGTCATTATCATACACATTGTCCATTTCCAGTCTTCTGTGGATACATGTCCAGCTGTGGGGGAAGTATTTTGCTTTGAAACAGATGACTGTTGGTGACAAGAGCATCAGGCTGTTATCAATCTACTTCAACAATCATGGAAAAGCAAGTGTTCATTGATATATGATCTTAATGTATCAACATTGTGTTATAAAATGCCCAAAACTTTAATTGATAACATATTGCTTTTAGTGTGGTTTGGCTGAAAGAGACAAAAGTTTTCAAACTCTTAACCAATATTGTTATATTTTATTCTCAATGTTGATGAGGGCTGCATTACATAGTTGATCTTTGTACCCTATTTTCTTTCATATTGATGTAAATCAGTTCTGCTTGCTGATTGAAATACTTGGCAAGGACATCACAATACTTGAGCCAAAGCTGAAGAAGATGGGATAGTTCACAGTACTTTAAATGCCTAAAGAAAAGAACTCTAAGACTCTTGGCTGTCTTAGAGACAGTGTTTTACATCTCTCTACAGATAGGGCAGATTTCAGCATTGATTGACAGAAAATCTTGAAAAGACCTTGGATCTCACAGTACAAGGAGAAAGGCCCATAGAAAAAAAAAAACTTCATCTCAACTGGGGACATACAATACATACTCTACAAATTACACTGTTGAATCTAATATCATGTTGACTTTTAACAAGAGCACCTTGCTGTCTTCATCTCTCTTGTTTGTCATTCCATGTATTATAAGAAGAGAGAATATGATGGTACAACAATGTTGTGTTTGCTGTGCAACTGTTGCTGAGTAAGTTAAACCTATTGGCTATTTTTCAAGTGGAGAGCAAGCTGTTGAGTGCTGAGGTAGCTTCAGGAATGTGAAAGTTGAAAAAGCATCAGAAAACCTCAGTACTGCAGATGTATAGTTCTTGCTAGAATTGAGTAAGTTCAGCACAAGTATTTTACTTCATCAGAAGAAAAATCACATTATCAAGTCTACTTTTTTACATATTTGCAGGTGCGATGCAATGGATTGAACCCCAAGCTCATGTGGTTCAAAAGCAAAATTCTTAACCACAAACCCATGCCTGTGTCTGTCTGTCTGTCTCTCTCTCTTTGTGTTTTTGTTTTTATTTTTTGCATTTACAATTCATTCTTTCACCTCAACCACGAGCTGGCATACACAGGTGCTTACAATTGTCAAGTATTGCCTCTAACATTTACTTTACCTATATATATATATATATATATATATATATATATATATATATATATATATATATATACATATATATATATATATATATATATATATGAGGAGGGGCGTATGATATATGGGGAGTGAGGTATGATTCCATACTTTGTACCTTAGATCTATTCACACATTTAGAAATAAACCCATACAAAAAAGAGAATGGTTGTGTTCGGAATAAAGTGATGTGTGGTGGGGTGTGTTGACAGAAATAATCCTAAAAGACCATTGAGAAATGTAAAACTAATAAAATAAACAGAATTATGCACAACAAATGACAAAACTGATAGTGAAAACCAAAGTAAAATGAAATAAAACGGTAAATAGAAAATGAATACTCCATAGATGTTTGTATCTATTTTTTAAAACTTTATTAGCTGGTGTATGTAATTCATATCACACTGTGTGTATGTTTGTGTACAATATGTACACGCACAAAACCTAATAGAAAAATATACTGCATACATAAAATGTATACACATGATAAAAAAATAAAAATAAAGTTTAAACATTGTAATGTATATATGTATGTTTTTAAATGAAAGATGACTTACGAGTGGAGTCGATCTGTTATATCTGGTCCATTAATTATCGAAAACAGCAAACGAACCTTATCAAATGACTAAACAAAGAAGTCATGCACGACTGCCAATTCAGTCCTTCAAGAAAACCAAACAACTGTTTGATTTAATCTTAGATACATTCTCATGTTCTTCTTTATCCTTTTCCTGAAACTGTCTTTCTCTTCATTTATAGAATTTTTGCTT
The DNA here is from genome assembly GCF_046866305.1 of Octopus bimaculoides. NCBI lineage: Eukaryota > Metazoa > Mollusca > Cephalopoda > Octopoda > Octopodidae > Octopus > Octopus bimaculoides. The sequence goes on from NC_142936.1 coordinate 39,740,749, forward strand.
TTATTTATTTATTTATTTTAATTTCAATGACTCTTTTAATTTTCTGAATGATTATTTACCACATTTGAGAGCAAATTAAACATAACAAACACAAAATTACTGTTTTTAATTCCACTAGCATTTTTATCATTATTATTTTTGCTATTGTTGTTATTACTATTATTTTTTGCTGTTGTTATTGTTATTACTGTTATTATTATTATTATTATTATTATTATTATTGTTATTAATGTTAGTAATCTTAATTACCACATCTGCAACACAACTATAAACATGATAATATGCTGTTGAGTGTTACATTGATGTAAATCAAATAGTGTGATAAAATAATTATATTAACCATTTGAAATATATACATACAACTATATTTTGTACAAGAGGTAAATGGAATAAGGTAGTGTGTTCTTGTTTAAAAGAAATGGATAACCAACTGACAAGAAAATATAGTCCCTAAAACCTAACCATTCTCCTTTACACTAAGGCCATTTTTAGAGCTAGCTGAAGGTACCAAGCAACTTGGGCAGTCACCCAGGGTTCCTTGTTCAAGTCAAGCTCCTTGTTCAAGTCAAGCTCCTTGTTATGTGTTTGGAATCTTCCAAAATGCAATGGAAAAGTGGGAAAATAATAAATGTAATAGAATAAAAAGAAAATGTGAAATTTCTCAAGCATATTTCAAAATGAGGAAGAAAGTGATTATTTAGAGAGGCCACAAGAACATTTATCAAGTTTTCAGAAGTTTAAAATTATAAGGAAAAAATGAATTATATGTACAAGAAATTAAGGGTACTTTTGAAACTCCCTGTCATCAAGCCTATTTATAGATATCTCTGTCTCTCTCTCTCCCCATCTCTCTAGTGGTGAGAAGCTTACTTCCCAACCACATGGTCCCACTATGTGACACCTGGAGTGTCTTCTACTTTAGCTTTAGGTCGACCAAAGTCTTGTGAGGAGATTTAGTAGACAGAAACTGAAAGAAACCTGTCGTTTGTGTGTCCTTGTGTCTGTGTTTGTCCCCACTACCACCACCACCACCACCGTTTTACAACCATTGTTGGTGTGTTTGCATCCACATAAATTTGTAGTTCAGCAAAAGAGACCAATAGAATAAGTACTAGTCTTTAAAAAAAATAATTACCTGAGTTGATTCCTTTGATTAAAAAATTTTCAATGACTGAAACAAGAAAAAGTTAAAATATACATATCAGGCACAGACATAGCTCGTGTGGTTTAGAAATTTACTCCTCAGCCACATGGTTACAGGTTTAGTCCCATTGCACAGCACCTTGGACAAATGTCTTCCACTATAACCCCAGTCTGATTAAAGTTATGTAAGTTGATTTTATGGAATATGGAAGAAGCCCATTGTATATGTGTGTGTTCACACATTCTCTGAATATCACGAGACACAAGTGGTGTTGCCATTTCTTCTGTCAACAAATCATACACCTGTTTTACACATTCAAAGACAAGTCAAATAAAAGATCAGTTACCTGGGAATCAAGTTAAGGGTTAGTTAGAGGAAAGACATTCTACTGTAATGCATTCATCTAACCCATACTTGCATGAAACAAATTAAGGTAAAATGGACAAACAAGGCAAAAGGAATACATTTCTTTCAGCAATAGAATCAATGCAGGGAACAAAGATACTCTTTATGACTTTTCTTATTTAGTTATGTCTCTTTATGCTCATGGCATCTTAGTTGTTTCACCTCATGTGGTCAATAAAATAAGTATTGCAATGCAATACTAGGGTTGATATAATTGACTAAAACCTTGAAGGTGGTACCCCATAATGGCTTTTGTCCAATGACTAAAACTAATAAAAGAATAAAAAAAGAAGGAAAACCCATGCCTTTTGAAGGAGGGTTGAATCTATTATATCTGCTTAAGCAGTTGATGAGGGCAGAGTGAAAGGTGAAGTTGATCTCAAGAAAATTTGAATGAAGAAGATACTTGGGAAATATTTAAATACTGGAATGCAAATGGTTTACTTTCACTCTGTCTTTTAAACTCTGTCATGAAGTTATTAGTAACATTCTAATTCCTACATTGATCATACATGCATCTGTAAATGCACATATACACACAAGCACATACACATAAATTGTTAGAAGTACAAAACATATACCAATACTTATTACACATGGTATTATGGTGTAAGCATTACCTAATATAGAACTCAGTTCTTGGAGTGGAGTGGAGAGCAAGGTCTGTTATATCAAAAAATGACAATCTACCTGAGATTATGTAAATGTATGTGTATTACTCTATAAATGTATTGAGCATTCTATTTTTGTTCATGCAATATAATTTCTTATGTGTATCTGTATACTGATGTCATGTAACTGGCAAGTAGAAAGCAGCCTTCCATCATTGGGCTTCATGGAGAAAAAGTGGCTGGGCTCTTTTTCAGTGTTGGGCCTCATGGAGACAATGACCAAGACCTTTGGCATTATGTTGAGAAGAAGACCTATCAAGCCAAGTAAAATCGCAGTTGTGGCAGATACCTGTGTCATGCAAATGGCACCCATGCAGGTGGCAAGTAAAAGTATCTATTACACTCTTGGTGTAGTTAGCGTTTGGAAGTGCATCCAGCTGTAGAAACTGCATCATCACTGCCTATTTCAATCATCTTAAACTTCTTTTGAAATCAAAACTCAACTCATGGAACCTTGTAACTGCCATCAACATAGGGGAGGTTGCTGTAGTCTGCTGTAGTGTGCCCATCCTGAAATGGACACAAGCAGAGATTAACCAACTTGATCACACTACCCAAAAGACAATGACAATGTATGGTGCCCTATACCCTAAGGTGCATGTACACAGGTTCTACATGAAGAGGGATAAAGGTCGACGTGGGCTGATTAGCATACAGGAATGCATCAACAGTGAAAGAAGAAACATGGCAGAATCTTTGGTAAACAGCAAACAAGACCTGCTACAGTATGCTGCTAATGCAGAAGGATTTAACAAAAGTGGACTTGAGTGTGCTCATAAATTCTGATCATGAACAGCCAACAAGAGAGAAGAAACCCAACAAATTAAAAGACCAGGAAACATCATGGAGGTGGCTTAACAAGGGTGACCTAAAAAAGAATGCTGAATGCCTAATCATCACTGCCCAGGACCAGGCATTGAACATCAAATCAGTGAAAAAGAGTATTTATCAGACAAGTGCAATGGACCTCAATAGAATATGTGGGAAGAGAGTCAAAAGCGTGACTCACATTTTTAGTGCTTGTGAAAGTCTTGTGCGGAAAGAGTACAAGTGTAGATACGACAAGGTAGTCCAAAACCTCCACTGGCTACTATGTTGTAAGTATGGATATGAGGTTATGGGTGCTTGGTACCAACATACACCTGAAAAGGTAATGGATGAAATGAGGAAGGCAAAAATCCTCTGGGACTTGGACTGCCAGACAGACAAGGTATTAGAGCACTGAAGGCCGGATATAGTAACCTTTAGGAGGGACAAACAAGAGTGCCTAATAATTGATGTGGCAGTGCCAGGAGATCAACATATCATCATGAAACAAAGATGGAGACCTGAGAATTGAGATTGCTCAGATGTCGCAGCTATGAAAATCAAACATAGAGGTTATCCCTATTGTCATTGGAGCATTCGGTTCAATACCACCCAATCTGAAAAAAACATCTGAAAACCTTAGAAATACCCTACAATCTAGATGTATCACAAAAGTTGGCAGTACTTGGAACTGCATGCATATTGTGTAAAGTACTGTCTCTCTGAGGTCTTTGTTGTGACTTGACAAAAAGTACAAACTCCGGTAGACACAATATCTTCAATCAACAACCTCACGATATTGTGTACTGTGTGACGTCGACTATAATAAAAATAATAACGAGCACTCAGAGTGCAAGCCTCCACCAAGGAAACACCAACGTCCTCTCAATGATTAGCCAGAGAAGATTTTTAAAATGAGAATACCTGAAAAAAACTTGACTGCTTTCACAAGCGAGAATACTAAAAATGAACCCAACCGCTCTCAAAAATTAAGCAAAATAATTTTCATCCAAATCCATCCAGCGGTTCTTCAGATATCTTGTCCATGGACAAACAAACAAGTAAATGCAGCTGAAAACAATACCTCCACCTTCGCTAAGTCAGAGGTAATAATAATAAAATATTACAAATGGTTTTGAAGTAGAAGTACTCCAATAGTATTTTAACTATTTCAACATGAGCAATAACCACTAGCTTTGTATACAGGGTCACATTGAAGAAATTTGAGAATGAACAACAAGACAGATGTCAGAAATATTTGAAATACAAATTAAAATAGAGACACAAACAATAAGAAATAATAACATTTAAAAGTTGAGAATAAATGTGATTCCTATATCTGGCTAGATGTCTTTTCCACTTTGCTGAATCGAGACAATAAAATCCACCAAGGAACAGTTATCCTTCTGGGATATTACTTTCAATTGAGATGTCTCCTTTATCTTTTTACTTGGTTGCATCGCTGTAAAGTTGATAATCATGCAGTTAATATGATTACTACTTTGGGGAATACCACTCTTCCAATCTACTGAATCTGTTATTTAACCAGCATTAATTCTTTGTTGATACTCCACAAGAGACCTGCATCGAGACATTATCAAAACAACTTCTCATGTGTGGTGGTTGTAAAATATAATGATCATAGAGAAATATTAGTTAGTATAGAGTTAGGATACATAGCAGAGATGAAGTAGCTTGGATTATAAAAAGACAATTTTTATTTGATGCAGTTCTAAAGTTTGATTTTTTTTTTATACCTTTTATATGTAGTAATAGTGAAAGCTTGTATCTTAGAGTTAGTGTGTTTGACTCATGGTTCAATTCTTAGCCTTGAAATCATTTCCTGAATTGAGTAATATGTGAAATTTTTTAGCAAAGCACTTCATTTTGCAATGCTCCAGTCAACACAGCTCTAATGAGCATCACTCAGATGCTGGTGCTGCCCTCTCTCCTTTCAGCTATCACAACCTCAGTGTTCTGCTGAGTGAAGAGTGGGAGAGCCAAGTGGAGTTCTTACGTTTGCTCATAACTACATAGGCACCTAAAATAATTAGCAAATACATGGTACATTCTACCAAGTTATACTCACATGTGATAGGTAGGTGTATAGTACTTATTTGACCATTCCTGGTAGGCAAACTTGTGATCAAAGGCATTTTACCCATGATGAAATTGTTCTGTTTCTTACTTTATTAGGCTGTCTATACCCATATCAAAATTCCCAGTATCCCATTTAAAAGTAACTGGATGGGAACTGAAAATAATTTGACTGCTATTTTCTGTGAGGTTGATGCTCCCTTGTTACCTTGTCCCATTAAAGTAGTATTAAAGTAGTACAATACCTAACTCATTATTGATTACACACACAATCAAACAAACATATTTTTACATACATACACGTGTTACATACATATACACATACATAGTAGGCATGCAAAAGTAGTGTTGTGAATTAAACAAACCTTCAGAACAGTTTAAATATGAGCTAAAATATGATTGGAACATATTTGACCTGTAAAATGTCATTTTCATTTATAGTTTGTCATTGAGAAGAATTCTTACTTTAGGCAACAGGTGTTAAAATGCCAACAGTCATTTCAAGGTGCCCTCTGTGGACCAATACATGTATTCCAAGCTCTTAGGTATTATCAACATTGGTTTGAAACATATATATATATATATATATATATTTACACCTACATACATAAATACATACACACACATATACATGTATGTTTATGTATGTATATATATATATGTATATACTTACATAGATAGATAAATGCATACACACATGTATGTATGTAGGTAGGTAGGTAGGTGTGTGTGTATTTATATATATATATATATACATACATACACACATACAAACACACACGTATACATGCATACATTAATACACAAACACACACAGCCTTTTCATCTAGACATGGTCTAGATTCAAAGAAGTATTTGAAAGGATAAAATATACAATTTTTATAAATTCATGCATGAATAAGTTCCAAAATTATATATATATGTATGTATATATATATATATATATATATATATATATATATATATATATATATATATATATGCCAGTACCGCCTGACTGGCTCCTGTAGGATTTTCGAGCGAGATCGTTGCCAGTGCCCCTGGACTGGCTTGTGCGGGTGGCACATAAAAGACACCATTTCGAGCGTGGCCGTTTTCGTGCGGGTGACATGTAAAAGCACCCACTACACTCTCTGAGTGGTTGGCGTTAGGAAGGGCATCCAGCTGTAGAAACTCTGCCAAATCAGACTGGAGCCTGGTGTTGCCATCCGGTTTCACCAGTCCTCAGTCAAATCGTCCAACCCATGCTAGCATGGAAAGCGGACGTTAAACGATGATGATGATGATGATGATGATGATGATGATGATATATATATATATATATATATATATATATTCTTTCCATATATGTGTGTGAATGTATAGATATATGTGTATGGAGAGAGAGAAGGAGAGAAAAGAGGTGTTATTTTTTTAAACCTATTCATATATATATCTATAAAAATTATATATTCAATGCACTTAAACAAACACACACACATGTAAGCATTTAACCTATATTCAAAGATAAAAGCAATTTAAAAACCACTTTACCCCACTCCTCAGAACCCCAGACATATCACACACAACCCTTATATGTCCATGCTAAATACTGTCTTTCAACACAACATCTATTTCTGAGATCTTCACTGGCTCAAAGGGTTCCATGTTTGTATGTGCATGTGATAGAATTGCCTTAGGCCATGTTACAAATATTCTATCTCCAGAGAATCTATTTGACACTATCACTTATGCCATTTCCAGTGTTTTGTTGTAATCAACAGCCTGAAGAGAGAAGAGGCTTTATGACAGGCTGACTTGATTCTTGACACTCTACAGGATACAGAGGGCTTTGGTTTTGATTCAAAGCATCATCAAATATTGCAACAATTTCCCATTTTTCTCTCTCTTGCTTTCTCTCTCTCTCTCTCTCTCTCTCTCTTTCTCTCTCTCTCTCTCTCTCTCTCTCTCACACACACACACACACACACACACACACACACACACACACACACACTGATTATTCCATACTAATTAGGTGAACTTTTCCAAATACTTCTTTAAGTAGACTATATAAATATACCTTAAGTAATTACTTGCATAAATTTTATTCACTTACACTGTTTTGTTTTTTTTCTTTCTGGATGTGTGGTAAAAAGTTTGCTTTCCAGCCACATGGACTGTTATGTGTTCAGTCCCATTCTGTGGCACCTCGAGCAAGTGTCTTCTTCTATAGCCTCATGCCCACCAAAGCCTTATGAGTGGATCTGGTAGATAGAAACTGGAAGAGGCCCATCGTATATGTGTGTGAGTGTATTATACGTGCATGCATGTGTGTATGTGTGTACCTTTGTGTTAGTGTTTGTCCTCCACCACCACATGACAACTGGTGTTATTGTCTTTGTTTCCCCATAACTTAGCAGTTCAGCAAAAGAGTCCAGTAGAATAAGTACTAGCCTTAAAAAAAGTCCTGGGGGTCAATTTGTTCGACTAAAACTTTTCAATGTAGTGCTCCAGTATGGCTGCAGTGAAATGACTGAAACAAGAAAAAGATAAAAGATTTGTCAGTATTCATCATTTCTGTTGATCATCTCCTTGGCCATTGCTTTTCTACAGATATTTATTTCACCCCTTGTTACTTCCCATTTCACATATCTTATATTTCACTGTTAGATTTTAATTTTCTTTACTTTCACTCTCATTACTTCCATTTTGTTCAACACTATCGTTTATTATATATAAGTAATTTCATCTCTTTCTAACAAGCAATTTGGTCTCTTCATCAATGGAAACTTTTTTTTTTTTTCATCTTGCATATATTTCATACTGGTTATCACTTGTTTCTTTGAATTTCATTATTTGATGTGTGTGTGTGCGTGTACGTGTTTGCTTTTTACCTTCCTATCACATACTTCTTAATTTCTTCTTCTCCACTCTATTTCCCCACTATGTTTCTGTTTTCTAGAGCAGCATCAACACCAAGCAGCTATTAGGAATATATAAACTTTAGGGTAGTTAAAATATATTTAAGACATATTTTAACTTCTAAAGGTAAATTCAGGGAGAAAGAATTCCCTCTTATGGTAAAAGGTGTAAAAACATCATATCTGCTCAGAGCTTTCCTTTAGCAGATTCTCAGACATGCATTTCTGGTTCTTTAGCCTTCCAGAATGGGAAATACCAAAGAGACGTGACCTAGAGCAGATTCAAAGTTGTAGCTTTAATTAAAAACAGTCAATATCAGTGACTGAGTTGCACTAGTGCATTAGTGGTCAAAATTAAAATAGCAGCATCAATGCCAAACAGTGATAAGAAATAAATAAACTTCAGGGTAGTTAAAATATGTTTGTGACATATTTTAACTTCTAAAGTAAAATTCACTGCAGTTACTGTGGAGAAAAAAATTCCCTCTTATGATAAAAGGTGTAAAAACACCATATCTCCTTGGTGGTTTCCTTCAGCAGGTTCTGAGACATGTATTTCTGGCATTTTAGCCTTCCACAATAGGAAATACCAAAGAGAGATAACCCTGGGCAGATTCAAAGCCATAGCTTTAGCACATCTCAATCGCTGATGTTGACTGCTTTTAGTTAGTGAGCTGCCTGGTCAGAATAAAAATAGCAGCATCAATGCCAAGCAGTGATTAGGAATAAATAAACTTTTTTTTACCTTGCTTGGGAATAGGGGATGATTGATGACAGGAAGGGTATTCAACCATAGAAAATCTGGCTCAGTGAATTCCATCAAACCCATGCAAATATGAAAAAGTGAATGTTAAAATGAAGTCATTGTTGATGGTGGTGGCAATGATGACAATGACATACTAAATGAAATATGAATTGCCTATTATTAAAATCCAAAATTTTAGCTGAACATGAATCCATAGTAATGTGAACTCTGAATTTGATACTTTAATTTCTCGAACTTGTATTTTAGCCTATACTGTTTATATTACAATGGGTCATTTTCTGTCATTCTGCTGCCAGTAAAAACATTAATCATGCAAGGAGCTTCATAAATTGTTCAAAGTAAAAGTCCTTTTATAAAGTCTGTGTTGTCTATATGTTGCAAGACGCAAACACACACACACACATGCTCTCTCTCTCTTTCTCTCTCTCTCTCTCTCTCTCTCTCTCTCTCTCTCACACACACATATCACAAAAAATAATTATATATGTACATAGAGCCATTTTTTAATGTTTATGTTGTGCTGTGCTGACAGACTTGCACTTAAAATTCCCGCATTATAAATCAAAACTTGTTCATTACTATGGTAACAACACTATCTGTCTATTTATCTATCTATATATCTAATTATCTCTCTTTTACACTCTCTCTTTCTCTCTCCCTCCCTTTGCATTTCTCTCTCAACAACTTTTTCTCCTCTCCTTCTAAAAATATGTTCTGACATATTTTGATTCCTCCCCTTGTTTCCCTTCCTTGAATAGATTTTGTGACAGACAGACAGACAAAGATTTGCTTTACTTTCATAATTTAAGATTAACCAAACTGAGAATGTATTTGGATGGATATATATCTTATGTTTCAGTTCAATTTGAAAATAAAGAGTTTGGAAGAATTTTGTAAAATAGCCTTTTCCATTTAATAAATGGAAAAAGCTGGCTTTTAGACATTTAAAATGATTTAAGCTTGATGTATTAAGTTGGTATTTAAAACATCAAAACATTCCTGTATTAAATTATGGTACACAGATTTTTAATTTACATGTGTCCATTTATATCATGTCATAGAACCAGAAACCGTCTCAACCAAGTTGGTATTGAAAGGGTTAACTGAGAATAAAAACTAAACAAAGCAAAATACAGAAGTCAGCGTTTATCCCATCAGCTGACTGAAAGAATTAAATCTATCCTATATAGAATCACCGATAAGAGAAAAAACATTTAACATTGTATTTTCCACGAAAAAAAAAGATATATATATATATATATGTAATGGGACTGAACCATTTTGCAACTCTCTGATCTATATTATGGAATGGGAACTGTGCCAAAAACTCAGTCAGATTAATCATATTAAAGTTTTGTATTCACAACCATATGGTTAGTAGTATTCTAACCTCAAAGGAATTGTATGGAATGAAAACTTATTTTCACAACAAAAAAAGATGACAGAATGTCATTAATATATTTTCCCACACATTTCATAGGGTAAACTAAAATTAGTAAAACTAACTAGAAAGCTTTTGGTAATGACTTCTGAGAAGTTGGAGCAAAGAAGAAAAAAAAAAGACATGGTAAAAACTACTGAATGTTGTTTCTAAATCTAGGAATTTACTATTACTCAGAAAAATACAAGATTACATTAAAAAGAAAAAAAAATCATTGATAAATGTTTATCTCAATAACTAATGGAATGATATTCTTTGATGAAATATAGTACATGAATATATACTGTCCAAGAGATAATGGGTTTTTACCTGAAATTACCACGGCTTTTATATCTTTAATAATAAGAGTTTTAAGTCTGATTATTATGAGTGACTTCTCTATTGCAACTGAAATAAAAAAATTTTTTAATATTTTAATGCAATGCTGTATTTCTGAGTTTTTTTCTTTTCTTTTTAAATGACATAGACAAAGCCAAACAATGAAAAACTTATATTAATGGCGATAGAATTTGGAAAACATACTGTATGCTAGATCTTTTAGTCTGACTTATTTAGTAAATGAAGAAACACTCAAAGAAGTTCTACTTCCTTATTGACAGAAAAACAAGGCTAATTTTGAAATGCTGCTTTACTTAAGTCCATTCATTACTGGCTATTGTTGATGGTTTACGCTTATTCCTTGCTTCTTTGTTGTTATAGAAGATATGACTTTAATTTATTCATTGCTTCTTCACCTTTATGGAAGATATACTTTTAAATTATCACTGGCCACAAATTGCATTCTTTTGAGATATCTTTTTTTTTCACTTTCAAGTATCTTTATCTACATGCATGATTTCATGATTTACAAGTCGATATATTTCAAAATAGGTAAATGCGTGTGCGCGCATGCACACACATACACACACACACAAATAAATGCATACATACATACATACATATATATATATATATATATATATATATATATATATATATATATATATATATATATATGTCTGTGTGGTTAAGTTCACTTTGTAACGATAGCCATTACATAGCACCTTGGACAATGCTTTGATAAGGAATTTGATAAATGGTAACTATAGGAAGTCCAACATGTGTATTTATATCATCATCATTTAACGTCTGTTGTCCATGCTGGCATGGGGTGGATGGTTTGATTAGGGCTGGTAACCTGAAGGGCTGCACCAGACTCCAGTCTGATTTGGCATGGTTTCTACAACTGGATACCCTTCCTAACACCAGTCACTCCAAGAGCCTAATGGGTGATTTTATGCTTCCACCAGCATGGGTGTCAGTTGTGTGACACCAGTATCTGCCACGACTATGATTTCACTTGACTTCGTGGGTTTTCTACTCAAGTATGGCATATTGCCAAAGGTTTCAGTCATTTGTCATTGCTTCCATGAGGCTCAACACTCAAAAGGCATTTTTTATGTGCCACTGGTAAGGGTGCTAGTTATATGACACTGACATCAGCCATATAGCCTCCATAAGGCCCAACACTGGAAAAAGGTGCTTTTTATATGTTACCGGTACAAATGCCAGTTATGTGATATCAGAATCGACCACGAGTATGATTTCACTTGGCTTGACAGGTTTTCTCAAGCACAGCATATCGCCAAAGGTCTCAGTCATTAGTCATTGCCTCCTTCAGGACCAATGTTCTGAAATCATGCTTCATCACCTCATCCCATGTCTTCCTGGGTCTACCTTTTTCACATGTTTCCTCTACAGATGGGCATCAGTTCTTCACACAGCTGTCCTCATCCATGCCTATCACATGACTATACCAATGCAGTTGTCCCTCTTGCACACCACCTCTCATGCTTCTTATACCCAACTTTTCTCTCAAGATTCTTACACTTTGTTGTACATACACACTGATATTGCACAACCAGTGAAGCATATTACCTTCATTTCTTACAAGCTTACACATGCCCTCGGCAGTCACAGCTCATGTTTCACTGCCATGTAGCATAGCTAATATGCACACAAACATCATACAGTCTGCCTTTCACTCTGAGAGAGAGGCCCTTCATTGCCAACTGAGGTAGACTCTTTCTGAACTTTGCCCAGCCTATTCTTATTCTCACAGCTATGCTCCTGAAACATCTATCTCCACTACTGACTTGGTCAACTAGATAATGGAAGCTATCAACTATCTCTAGCTTACCATGCTGGCATTTGATGGAGTCTATTTTCTGTACGTTTTTAGCATTTATTGTATCTGTGCACTTTCCACACACAAGCCAATTTTCCCAGTTAACCTTCCTCTGATATTACTGCACTTCTTAGGTGTCCATAGCTTTTACCAGGTACATCTTATGAAATTTCTACTTATGCCTTTTTTACAGATTGAGCAGGACCATTTACCTGAAGGGATTTGTGATTTGTCTACTTTCCTACTTACTATGACTTTGGTTTTTGCTAGGTTAACTCTAAGGCCCTTCAATTTTTGACCTCGCTTTTACACCTGAAATTTCTTCTCTAGTTCTGATAGTGATTCGACTATTAGAATGATGTCTTCAGCATAGAACTCCCAGGGGAATCCTGTCTTAAATTCCTCTGATATTGCCTGGAGAACTATGATGAACAAGAGGGAGCTGAGGACTGATCCTTGGTGAACCCCTACTTGTACCCTGAATTCATTGCCAACTCTCACCTTACTGACTGAAACTCTACATGGCTTATATAGATCACACCAACCACTTGTCTATCCCTAGTTTCTGCATTGACCACCAGATAAGGGATTCAGGGACCCTGTCAAAAGCTCTCTTCATGTCAACAAAAACCAAATAAGTGTGTGTGTGTGTGTGTGTGTGTGTGTGTGTGTGTATGTGTCTGTGTCTGTGTGTGTATATTAAAATACAAAAAACATATATGCTGTGTTATGCTTTATAAAACATGTGCATTTCATCAAATTACTTGCCATGGTTACATAACAGCCTGCTGAAATATTATGTAAATCTTATTAATTCTTCTTCTCAGTGTTGAACAAAGAATGATGTTAAGTGTTCAGTGTATTCCAATTATGCAAATTATCAATAACATTAATGGAGTAGCTGAACAGAGTGGAGTAAAAGAGAAGGTCAAGGCAGCTTTTCCATATCCAAGTGGGCAGATACACTCCATGCTTACAACCATTCTCATATGTATATAAAAGAAAGAAAGAGACAAGATAACTCTAGTATCAATCACCCCAACAACAACAATTCCAGCTCCAGAGACCACAAGAATAACATTGATAATGCAATAATAAAAATTGTTAATAGCAAGAATAGCAGTCACAGTACAAGTAATCCTGTTTTAAGTCAAGGTTAAGGAAGCTAGTGTCAAGTTCATAGTAGCAGCTTTCTGCAACCATAAACATTGCTTTCTGGCTTACAAACAGTATGTTGGTAAGAATTTCCATTGTCAGTGGTGTGCAAAATGTATATCCTACCCCTCATGCTAACACTCACATACATTAATGTCCCAGTATATCATGTCCACATACACTACACCAAGCCTAAATATTCACATGCATTTTTACGCTGCTCACTTAAATTCTGCATGAACAATGCATGTTTTTTTGATAATACCCAATCCCATCGTTACTTGTGTCCTCCATTGGTGGCAATTACAAGCTTTTCTTTCCCATATTTCACAAGCTTTCAATGAAGACTTTACTCAATCCTTAAATTGTCTTGTCTTCTGCTAGGAGTGCTTTTACTAAGCAAGTTCACCATATAGGACCTGCTTAGGAATCATCTGATCATTCATCCAAACAAGTTGTCCAGTCCAATGTAAACGGTATGTGTGCACCATCACCTCAATGCGCAGGACATTGGCTTCTTTCAAGATCTCTGTGCCTGGAGTCTACAAGGACAAGCCAACATTCAGAATGTATCTTAGGCATCTCTGGGGAAAATTTTCAAAGACTCTTACATGATGCCTGTAAAGGGATCATGTCTCACATGAGTAAAGGAGTGATATCAGCTCATAGGCATCATCCACAGCAACATACAGACACACATATACAGACATATATGTACACAGCGTGGATATGGATACATACACACATGAACAAATAACTCCATATTACCCACTATTATGTCAAATGACAAACACTTTCTAAAGCAACATTGCTCCTACCCCTGAGCACACACACTTACCTGTTGTTGCACACCAGCATATAAGTTCATAGGTAGTCACCAAACAGTGGTAGATTATCCAAAAATATTATGTAGGTTCATTTTGTCCTGTAAGTCAATAAACCTGTTCAGTTGGCAGTCATAGGGGATGCATGATGCATTGTTCAAAAGAGTGTATAATTACATGCAATCCAGTTAATTGTTCCAAGTGTTGTGCATACTTGATTGGGTAGTATTCAGGCTTGTGGGGGCAACTTGTAATCCAATATCTTGTACTTCATTATTCTCAGTATAACTATAGTTGGGTACTCCATGGAAACATTGGCAATACAAGCACAGTCAAAGTAAATATATATACAGGTGGATGGGGTGAGAAAGGAGTTCATACACCAGTATACAGGCAGGGATGTTCAGGAAGAGGGTGTTATGGTAAAATTGGAAGAAATGCTGCTAAGCATTTTGCCTGTTGCACTAATGATTCTGCCAGCTCTTTGCCTTCTATTGTCCTGCCTTAATAAAACAATAATGATTATTTCTTTAAATGTGGTGAATTGGCAGTGTCATTTGAGTAAAAGTAGAATGCCTCACAGGATTTATTTTGACTCAGCCCTATGGGTTCAAATCCTGTTAAGGATGACTTTTGTATTTTATCCTTTTAGAATTACCAAAATGATAGTGGATTGACAGAACTGTTGGATAATTGAGTAATATGTCTGTCAGTATTTATTTCAGCCCATTCAAGTAAAAAGTTATTGTTTGCAGCGATACATTCAGGTGTAGGTAGTTTATCTGGAATTTGTTGGAAATATTTATCTGGAGCCATTTGAATGTTATGAGAGCTTTTTGCTCTCTTTACATGTTTTGGCATGTTAAAGAGAGTAGGGTCCATTGAGGTGAATAGTTTGGTCTTGGTGTTGTAAGGTGACATGAGCATGATTTTTGTAGAGAATGGATGCAAATAGTATTTATCTTGTTATGGTTTATAAACATTCAGAAAGTTACCATTGATTTCAGGAATACAATAGAAGACAAGAAAGCAATGATAACTTTCTGACTGGTTATATATTATAACCAGGAATATACTATGCAACAATAAAAAGTATAACCACTCAAATTTCTAAAATGACACTGGTCCCTAGTTGTTTTGATCCAATTTGGTGGACTACACCAAACACCAAAGTATAGAGAGGAAAGACTTGCATATGTGAACAACTGCTAGTTCTCCTTCAAAAGTTCTCATCCAGGCCTTGCAGATATGTGTGTAGATGCTTGGTTGACATTGAAGAAGAAAGGATTGACCTTGCTATATTAATAAATTTTCTGTCAGTTTCAGTTTCTTAATGACTTCTCGAGATTTCTT
Source organism: Octopus bimaculoides (assembly GCF_046866305.1). NCBI lineage: Eukaryota > Metazoa > Mollusca > Cephalopoda > Octopoda > Octopodidae > Octopus > Octopus bimaculoides. The sequence continues at coordinate 39,756,482 of NC_142936.1, forward strand.
TTTGTCTTACATATTTGTTTCTTCTTTTGTAGATTTGATTGCCATACCAGACTTTGAACAAGGTGCTATGGAGAATTGGGGCCTCATAACATTCAGAACAACTCATTTATTGTTTGATTCATCTCAAACTGTGAGATTAAGAATGTCAGTAATTGAAACAATTGCTCATGAGTTTGCCCATCAGGTGAGGAATACATCAGAAGCTCTGCTTTTGTTTATTTTAATTTTACATTTCAAAATTCAGAAACTTTCATTTTTTTGTTTTTCCGTGATTCTCATATATATTATGTCATTGCTAACAACTGGAAGAAGGTGCTTCTTTTCCACTTACTAAAGTGGAAAAGCTTTGGTCAGGAGGGGTTGATATCATCAAACTGGATCCAACAGTCATTGGGTAATTTGGCCCTAAACTGTAAATCACTGGTTTCACCTCAACAATAGAAAGGGAGAAAACAGTGGTAACTTTTTGGCTGGTTACATGTCATAACCAAGAATGTTCTACTCAACATAATAAAAATATAACTACTCAAATTCTCTTTTAGAGTGTACCTCTTTTTTTCTGAATTATGAACTCCTGACCAATAACACACACACACACACACGCGAATGTATGTATGTATGTACATAATCATTAATGAATAAAAGAAAAATAATTGAATATATATTCATCAATTGGCAGAAAAGTTCTGACTTAGTAAAATATCAACATATTTGAATACAATAAACTTTTGAAGTGATGATATCCAGTTATCAACCTGATATCAGTCTTCACCATTTCTTTCCATACATTTCTTTAGCTTACTCTTCTGAGGGTTACTTTCAATTGGATCATTTGTCACTTCTTTACCCAACTGTCATTCACCAGGCGAATTTTATGTCCATACCAATTCAGTCTTCTCTCTAACACATCCAGTTATTCTCAGCTAATCTGTACTTGTTATTACTCTTTACATACATAAACATTACACACCAGGAGAGAATCTGCACCTCATTTATTTCCAGCCTTTCCATATGCGCTGCATTTCTTCCACAATCAATGTTCGTGTTTAGCTGCCATGCAACAATGTACTTTCTACAAAAACATCTAATATTCTACACTTCTCTTGTTTCTTAGTAAATGTAATAGTTCCTTAACTGTTTTTATCCCATCCTTACTGTAACCTCTATGCTTTCAGAACACACACCTTTACTAATACAAATAAAAAGTGCTACCTTCTCTGTGAACTCTACCTTGAAATTACAACAATTCATTTCATGAATGCCGTTAGAACAAACTACTGTTGCATAGCTGCTATATATAAAACTACATTCTCTCTCAATCTGCCTGTGACTCTATTGTACCTCTTCTGCACCTTGAGTGTATATTGATTACACAGTATGGAATATTTACTTAGGACTTTATGGAATATCAAACCTAGTACCATGATAAGTGACAGTAGGCTTCTGTATTTTTTCTTTTAAGCTATGACTTATGTCCTTGCTAGAATATTTTTAGACTTCTAGATTTTAGCTCTGCTTCCATGTTTCAAACTTTTCCTTTAAATTTTAAAGCAATACTATAAAAATTAGGTTTACAGTTCCTTTGAGCAGTGAGTCTTAAAATTTTCTGCTTGGCCAAAAGGTTAATCATAAACAGGTGGCAGTAGCCAAGAACCAAACCCTGAGAAATACCTATCAACATATTAAAGTTCTTACTGACGAGTTCATTAGCACCTTTGTATATGCTTTTGAAGGTTCTCACAAGCCATTTGTATTCAGTTTTCTTCATGGCTAACAGACTCCAGTTCATGGAACCCTACCAGATATTTTGATGTTAGTTAAAAAATTCTGCAGTTGTCTCACTATAAAGAGAGCATCAAATGTACTCCATCCTGGCACAAACTTGAGCTACTCTTATCTTCCTAATTAGCTGTTCTGTAATTCTTTCTGTTACTTTCAGAACTTTTGTCAATCAGTTTGATGCATCTGTTGTTGCCCTTGTACCACTTAATAATGTTACCGCTATGAAAATCATTGTGTATTAATACCTTCTTTTATTTCCTGATTGACTATGAGAGTGATTAGTCTCTGTCTACTCTCCCAAATATTTTCAGCTTTCCAGCTTTTATTCATAATGGTCCTGCTGCTTTTTCTTATTTTTATATCTTTAATGTCTCTTTTCAAACTGGTGTCTTTGTGTAAATGAAAGAAATAATAAGGGTGCTCCCTCTTCTAACAGCAATAATTTGCAAACTATTTATGGCTGGTGGGAATGAACTAACTAGCTAACTGGGCTGGGACACCTTTGAGATGCTTGGATGTTCTCAGATTAGAAATACAGAATCAATGACAGACTGATAAAATTGATGCCATTTACCATTTGGCTAGTTGTCGTTAATGTTTCAATCAGCTGCAATTTTATAACTAATTAAAGTGAACAATATTTTATATTTAACATAATAAAGAAGTAAAATATAATTAAAAATAACTTGATATATTCCTCTATTCACTATGAATTTATCACTATAAATTAGTTTAATTTGTAAAGTATATCAAAAGACCATTGACAGACCATAAAATTTAATATATGGAGAAATAAAAAAAAGAAACAATAATACTTAAACAGTGTTTGATTTTAAGATACTTTTCACAATCTAATTAAATGTTGTAGAAAAAGGGAAAATAAATTCATTAACATTGCTGGTTTGTGCACAAATCAGTAGTGCATCAGACAAAATTCCTAGTGGTATTCTATTATATCTCTTTACAGTGTGAGTTCACTTTTCATTAAGGTTAATTTTATCTTTCATCCTTCATAGCTAATTGAATAAATATTAGTTAAGCATTGTTGCATTTGATCAAACAGGTCACACCATCCTTCAAAATTTTGTCTGTGAGAAAAGTCTTAGAAATTCTTATATAGACAGGTGTTGGGGTGATGTAGAGTGTCAATAGTTACAAGATCCTAACAAGGTTGGACCTAATCTCTCAACGCTCTCTGTTCAGAACTTGCTTAAATCACATGATGTTGTTTTTCCCAGATCAGTCATGATCAGATAGACTGGCCTGTGTGGTTAACAAGTTCTCTTTATAACCACATGGTTCTGGGTTCAATCCCATTGCATTTCACCTTGGGCTAATATCTTCTGTAATAACTTAGGATTGACCAATACGATGCAAGTGGAATCTGGTTGATCAAAATTGTGTGAAGCCCTGTTATGTGTCTTTTGCAGAAGAATACATATTTTGTCCAAAGATATAAACATTTATGAGAAACAGAAACAAGGCAATGAAATGGTGACACTTCCTCTCACCATCAGAAATGCAGTGAATCAGTGATTGACTCATTGCTTATAGTAACTAACGATGCCATTATTCAAAAACTGTAGGGTAAAATAAAATTGGTTCCATGATCAAATGTTTTCCAGTCATGACCATCATATTTTTATGACTGTCACATTACTGATATAGCGTTTTTAATGGTGGTGAACTGGCAGTTATTAAAGTGTTGTTATTCAAGTACTTTCTGCACTCTGGGTTCAGGTCCCACTGAGGTCAACTTTGTCTATAATCCTTTCAAGAATTATAAAAGGTGATTAAAAATATCAATAAAAAAGTACCATTCCAAGGGAGTGGATTGATGGAAGTGTTACAGAGTCAGGCAAAAAACCCTGCAGTGTCTGTTCTGGTTCTACGTTTTCCAACACCAACAGTACTGGTACAAGCTGTACTGGTTCAAATTGGTGGCCTTCCTCTTGAATAAGCATCAGTGGCATGGAGAGAAGATAGCTGTATGCAAAAACAACTGCCAGACTTCCTCAATAAATCTTGTCCAAGCCTGCACATACATGTGCACATAAGTGGTTAACATTGAACTACATGGGCTTTATATAATTTTTCCTATGATTACATTATCCAATGTAGCTCTCACCTCCTAAAATGATAAGTTCTAATCTAAGAGAGACTTAGCTCAGGCTTGATCAGTTATATACCATGTATGTAATACAGTCAGTTCAATAAACTGTACCCCTCACCTACAAATTTATAGCTTTGTGCTAATCTTTGCTTGTAGAGGAACACGTATGGTTTAATATCTGTTTGAAGTATATTTTTATTAAATAGATTTTTGTGTTTTAGCACTTATTATACTTGAGTCACCCTTAATTAGCAACTGATTTCAGCTGAGTTTATGTGTTTGGACTAAAAACAATGACACAGAGTAAAATCATTGCAGCCATTAAAAAAAAACATACAAGATTGTATTATGTTCCATTTATTATCATATTGTAATAATAATATATATAATTAGATATCAAAGTCTGTTAGTTTGATGTAATGTAGCCAGTGATACTCTGATTCATTGTGTCTCATATTGTATTCTATTGTAGAAATTATGTTCTAGAATATAAAGGTGACGTAATTAAGCACCACAAGGAATTTTATTCCTTTCTCTGTCTTATTCAGTCAATCAACTACCGTTGCCCTTATTATAACATTTCTTTGTCTAATAAAACAATGGGTCTTCTCCCTTAAAGACTTGCTTCAATCAGTATTGGCAGTGCAGCATCTTTTGTGATTCTAGAGACACACATGAGAGTGACAGTCATGGTTGTAGTGGTTACATTTGAATGCTATGATGATTAGTATTTTCCTTGAGGTGTTTTCATTTTATCTTTTGAGAGTGAACTTTTCTTTAGCAGCATACCACAGCTTCCTCTTGTTAAACCACCACTAAGTTCCAGTCTCCTGTGAGATCGATTTCACTTGAAATCTTCTCCTACTTCCCAGTGTAACTTTATGCCTCTTGCAGACAACTTTGAAACAAACATGGAAATTACCTTTGTACTCTCTTGCTGGAAGCTAGTTCCCCTTACAACATGGTTTTGGGGGATACTCCTATCTGAAGCATGATGTAAATAGCTCCCAGTGAAGATAAAAAGACTGAGTAGATTAGCAAAGACCAGGAACTTATAACTGATGAATTGAGTGGGAAGGATACCATTGAGCTGAAGAGAATAGAGAAAGTTTGATGGATAGTTAATAGCATTGGCAACTACAGATTTTAACCCCCTGCACCATATGGATTGGACTGGTACTTGTTGAATGATGGTAACTTGATATCTAAAATTAATTTCAGGCTTTAAAAATGCTTTAAAAAACCAGTATTGTTGAAGATGAAGGTTCTATTGACTGCAAACTTAATGTTTATCATCAACTTGCTATTCTCACAGACTTCAGGTCATTCTTGCAAGTTTCTCTTCTTAACTTAGTGACTAAGTTCCTTTTCAGTGTTGGGTCTCATGGAGGCATTGACCAAGACCTTTGGCATTATGTTGTACTTGAGAAGACCCATCAAGCCGAGCAAAATTACAGCCATGGCTGATACTGGTGTCACACAAATGGCACCCATGCCTGATGCATATAAAAGCAACAATGTGTTAGGAAGGACATCAGCCATAGAAAACCATGCCAAATCAGACTGGAGTCTGGTGCAGTTTTCCAGCTTACCTGTCCTGGTCAGACCATCCAATGGACGTTAAATGATAATGATGATGATGATGATGATGATGATGATGATGATGATGATGATGATGATGATGATGATAAATTTAAGAAGAGACTGACCATGATGTTTGTGCCAAGGTAGGAGAACTCAGGCACAAACTCCAGCTCAGTTGTTGATCATAATAACAGGGACAGAGATATTCAATGCCTTGGCCCAATATATTGAACTGTCCAGGCTAATAGCCAGGTTCAAAGTCCTGAAAAGCTTTTGAGAAGCTGTCCATAAGGTCTTCTGAGGATAAGTAATAATTATTGGGCAAGGTTAGAATATTTATAAATTGCAAAATGACAAAAATCTTAATATGGAAATATTAGAATTATTTTTTTAAATATCAAAATTTCAATATGTGGAAACAGTTATATTTTCAATCAATTAATCTCTCTCTCTCTCTCTCTCTCTCTCTCTCTCTCACTCCCACACACACACACACACACACACACACACACCTTTCATGTATTAATTACTTTTGAAGGTGAAGTTTCCTAGCAAGTTAATTGAGTTGTGTATTTTCACTTGTCAGTCAAGTGGAAACACAGGACTTACTGGGAAATTTCGACTTCAAAAGTGAAAAAGCCTATAAATTCTACTTGACATATTGTATATTTTCATCTCTCATGTATGTGTAGCTATGTGTGTGTTGATGATATGTATGTAGAACGTTGTTATTATTAAAATTTCACATTTAAAAGTCATATCTTCAAAAATTAGTACATAATTTCAAGTATCATTCAAATTAGTTATAGACATTGGAAGAGTACAAATAATTCATTATTAATATTTCATACAAATTTAGATTTGAAACAATGAAAGAATATCTTATTTTCTATCCACTGTGGTATTTGAAACTCTGTATTAACTTTTGAAAGTATGGGTTTTTGAAGAATTTTACTAACCTTTTAGAATTTTGAAACTTATTAAAATATTGTGTAGAAGCTTCTCTCAGATAGCTTCTTCATAATACCTATGGCTTATCTTTATTTTAGGACATCAAAATAGTCATTTGTTATGTCTGTACATGTGTAAAATGAAGGTTGTCACTCAAGTTGTTTTTTAGAAGATGACACAGCTGGAACAGTTAACTTAGAAAGCCCTGTAGTATCACATTCCCAAGCATAACAAAGAGCCTCTTTACTATTATTTCTATGCCTGTTCACCATCCAGTCCTCAGCAACTATGGCATAATCATCAGAAAAGCATGACAGAAGAAAATGTATCAAGCTAATCAAGTGTCAAAAAGCACATACCTCTGCCATATACAAGAACTATTCCTCATTGAAAATACTGTGCATTCCCTGACTTACAAGGATGCTGTTCAGTGCTGACCCCTAATTTCTAAACAAACTGCACCTGCAACTCTTAAGCAAAAATTTTTCAGGCAACCCAGAACCTTAACGTTCAACAACTAGAATAGTATGTCTACCGAAATAAATCAGTCTTGATTCCAGATAAAAAATATATATATTTTAACAAGAATCAGACAATTGGCAACAACTTCTGCCAGAAGAAAAGTTTTACATGATGCTTTTGGTGTAACAGACAACATTTTTTTAATCAACCTAATCTTGCCAGAAAGTGTGTTCGCTCAAATACATGGCTTTTGCAGTGGACTTAGATAGAATTGGTGCAAATTTGTACAGAGATAACAGAACTGCTCATTCTAATTTTAAGCTGCCACTCAACCTTGCAACTTGTAATATTGGCAAAGGATTTGGATATGCAGATATTCTGAAGTAGACCAAGCTGAGTGTGTGAGATGAGTGCACAACATTAGAATCTCTTATTCTCACTTTGCAATATCTCAACACCAACATCAAAGGTGGAGTTACAGTCTTGCTCTCTGGTTATTTCTGACAAACTCTGCCAATCATCTGAAGGATATATACACTCACTGATGAGTTGAGAGCAAGCTACAAAGAAATTTACATTTTTCTACGCATGAGAGTTGTACTAAAGAGATGCCTCAGTATTTCTGTTTGTAAAAGTTTTGTTTCAATTCAGAGCAGTCGCAAATTGACATTGACAAAACATCGTGGAATATAATCATCGATATGTTTCAAGAAATGGTACTGAAAATTTTTCTGGCCTCTCACAGAATTATAGATACCATGAGTGGCTTTCTAAATAGTTAATCCAAGCTCCCCAAAATCCCACTGTACCAGATATTATTGTTACCATCATTCAACAAGTACCAGTCCAATCCATATGGTGCAGAGGGTTAAAATCTGTAGTTGTCAATGCTATTAACTATCCATCAGACTTTCTCTATTCTCTTCAGCTCAATGGTATCCTTCCCACTCTATCTGCAACTTGAAAGTTGGAGGAACCAATATATAGCAGCAAAATATGGATGTACCGAAACTCTGTAACAGTACAAAGTAATTGTCAAAATTCTTATCTCACAAAAACCACCATTATAACTAGTTGTGTGAAGGAAGTTGTTTTTATTTCACACATTCTCTTTATCCCATCAAATATGCTATTTCAGTTTAAGTACCTTCAGTTTCCTGTGAAACTGAATTTTTCAGCAAGTTTCAGTGACAATAACAGTGTTACTGGAACTGAATTGATAAGTCCATGTTTCTTTTATGACCAGCTCTATGTAGCATTGCATGTGTATTGGGTCAAGCAGACATCTTTCCATGAGAAAACTGAACCATAGAACAAGAAGGGTTGTTTCCCTCAGAGATCTTGCTGAATAATTTACATTCCTGTTAAAATTGCTTTTGTTACATGTGTTGCATATCAATGCAGAATTAAATGTAAATACATATGTGCTTCGTATTTTCTTGAGTCAGGAAATTAAAATTATCAGCAAACATAGTGTCAAGAGCTTAACATACAAACCTGGAAATATTCAACTTCAGATAAGTATTTGCATTACAATAAAAATATATATGTAAATATAATTACATACAAAGCACTAAATAAATAATAACTATATGTTAAACCATCTAATTTTAGAAAAATGGTTTCTGCATATTCAGCAACCAAGTAATAGATGCTGGTGCTATGTAAAAAGCACATGTGTTGGTTCCATATTAAAAGCACTTGTGCAAAAAGCACCAGTGCTGATGCCATATAAAAAGCACTCAGTGCACTTTGTAAAGTTGGTATTAAGAAGGGCATCGAGATGTAGAAACCATGCCAAAACAGACAAATGGTGCTTGGTGTATCTCTAACTTACCAGTTCCTCCTGAACTATCCACTCATGGAGAATGGTCATTAAAGGATAATGATGGTGATGATATATAATACAAGTCTATCTATCTAGCTGTATGCATTTATACTCACACACATAATATTATATATTAAATTAAATGATAAATCTGATTTATTTTGGATAGCCATAATATTAATTCATTTTTACATTCGTGATCTTTTCACTTGCTTTTAGCCAGTGTTTCTTTTAAATGCCACCAAGTTTCATCTCATAAACATTTCATTATGAATACCTTATGTAGTCCAGTAATGAATTTATTTTAATTTAAAGAGTTTCTATTTATTATTCTTACTGAAATTAAATTAGATACTGTATAGGTTATTTATTTGATGTTAATTATTTTACAGTTATTAAGTTAATTTTAGTAGTGATTTTTTTTTTTATATATAAATAAAAGTTGTTCATATTCTTCCAACCTTGATTCTTTAGTTTTAATTGATAAATGTAGCGACTTTTTCTCTCTGCATATACTACAAAATATATTTTTAGCATAACATTTAGTTGTTCTCTTAGAATTTTCATATTTTCTTTTCTCCTTTGTTTCATTCCTAATTAATTTCTTCATCTTCTGTGCTGTTCCAATAATGAAATAGTTTTATATGATTTGAAGTTTATTTTTTTCATTTGAAATAAGGACTATTACTTTCATTAGTTTCTATGGCTAAGTTTTAGATTATTTTATTTTGTTTATAAAATTTATCCATTGGTAAGTAATAAAGGCAAAATTAAGTGCAGAGAGATTTAAAATCAGAGCAGCACAGAGCATCAGTAAAATATCACAAGGCCTTTTATCTTGATGGTCTACTGACTCTACCAATTTCCTACCTTCTTTCTGTTTCTCTTGCGTACTTCTCTCTTTCTATGCTCCTCACCATACAGTTCGTAGGTTTTTGTGCACGTGTGCACACACACACACACACACACACACACACACACACACACACACACACACACACACACACACACACATGCACACACACACAGAGTAGTTCATAGGTTTATGCACCGAGGAATTATCCCTCCAAGGCACAGGCCTGAGAAAGGCTTTTTCAGTGAAAGACAATCAGATGCCTATGTACGAAGTCTTTTCTTTCCATGCCACTGATGAATGCGAACTGGAAGGCTAAGCCCAATACAGATTGTTGTCAGGGCCTTTACAGGAACTATTGTGAGAACAGTCAGACCAGATAGTATATATATATATATATATATATATATATATATATATATATATATATATATATATATATACACACACATATAGACAGAACCAGTGCTGGTGTGTTTACTTAGCAGTTCAGCAAAAGAGACTCATAGAATAAGTATCAGTATTTAAAAAAGTAAAAAAAAGTATTGGGATCAATTCACTAATATTCTTCAAAGTGTTGCCCCAACATGACTGAAACAAGTATACATGTATTGTCATCATCGTCATCATTTCACTTCTGCTTTCCATGCTGGCATGGGTTGGGCAGTTTGGCAGGACCTGACAAGCTGCAGAACTGTGTCAGGCCCCAGTGTCAGGATGCTGAGGTGTGTGTGAGGAGAGAACTGACATGGATAAATTGTGTGTTGGGCCCAGTGCCTACAGGCTTAGGTATAATACATTCCGGACCTCACTTTCACCATGATGGACAGGTCTTCTTGAGCACAGCAAATTGCCAATCCTCTTAGCCTTTTGAGTTCTCTAAGAAGGGTTAACATCTTGAGATTATCATGATGGATGGGTCTTTTTAAGCACAGTGAATCGCCAATTGTCTTGGTTCTTTGTCTCCTCCTCAATGGGAATTTTCTCTCACCACCTTGTCTCATGTCTTCCAGGTATCTCTTTTATATAAGTTCCATCCACTGTGAGTGATCAGCATTTTGGCCTCATCTATACACATAACATGATCAAATCTCTACTGTCTTCTCTCTTGCACACTACATCTAATTCCTCTCGTGCTTAATTTTTCTCTCGACACATTTGCATTTTGCTGTACAACCACACTGGCATTGCACATCGCATGTAGCATACAAGTTCCATTCCTTTCTAGCCCTTATATGCCCTCTGCATGCAAAACACATGTTTATCTACCATGTAGCATTATTTTTTTATACACAAGCATCATACAATCTGCTTTTCACTCTGAGAGAGATAGAGAGAAATTTTGCAGCCAACAGAGGTAATAACTCTCTGAATTTCCTCTACTTTATTTTTATTTTAGCATCTATAATTTCAGAGCATTCTTCTTCACTGCAAATTAGGTCACCTGAGCAACAGATACCATCTATTTCCTCTAGAGGTCTCTTGAAAATTTGAGAAAGTCTATTTCATATTTGTCTTTAGTCTTTATAGCCTCTGCACATCTTCCACATGCAATGACTACTTTCTTTGTTAACCTTCATATGATTCCACTGCACCCTTGTGTCTCCTTAGCTTGCATTGGGTACACTGTATGGAAATTTCTACCTATGCATTTCCTACATACTGAGTAAGGCCATTTACTTGATAGGAAGAGAGTCCTATTAATTTTCTTGTTTACCACTTATTTTGCTTTTGCTGGATTAACCTTAAGGCTCTTTGAACTTAACAAAACTCCAGTTCTTTCATCCATTTTGTAATCTGATGTACATATACAGGCTGCAAGAAAGTTCTATCATTCTAATATACAACACTTACTAAATTTCTACTGCTTTCTTTCTTTTTCCCCCACCCTTTCTCTTCACACACACACATACATTTGTATAGTTTAATCTCAGCAGAAGGCTACAAAACTGATTTAAAGGTTCAGAGTTTCATGCATGACACTTATGAAATTCTTTGAGTGTGTTTGTTTGTGTCCTGGTTGTGTAGAAGTTCACTTCATAACCACATAGTTTAGAGCATTTACCAATTGTGTGGCACTTTTTTTATAGCCTCAGTCTTACATGGATGGATGGATGGATGGATGGACAGACTGGCTCTCAGCTTTGAAATCTAACAGGGAGTGCTAACTCCAGCATTACTATAGACACAATAAGGAAAGAAATGACTTATTCCTTCACTACTATGATAGGGGAACATTCTCTGCCTTTACCATTTTAATATTTAAGTAAGTTTTTTGACCCCTCTTAACAGAGTAGTTATGTTTGATATCATAACACTGTCTAATATCAATTATAGATCTTAAGAATTATATATATTTGTTATGCAGTTTCTGAAGATTTGATTTTGTAATTGGTTTATAAAATTCTTTTTATCATTATATTCTCTAATTTTGTGGTTTTCTGTATTTATTGGGCAGGTGTGACAATGTGCTAAGAAGTTTGCTTCCATACCACATGGTTCCAAGTTCAGCCCCACTGCATAGCAGCTTGGGCAAGTGTCATCTACTATAGCTTTGGGTTGACTGAAGTCACATGAGTGGATTTGGGAGACAGAATCTGAAACAAGCCCATAGTGTATACATGTGCGTGTACGTCTAACTATATGTGTATGTTTTTGTGAATGTCCCCCACTACAGATTGAGAACTAGTGTTGGTTCATTTACATCCCTGTAACTTGGTAGTTCAGCAAAAGATACCAATAGAATAAGTGCCAGCCTAAAAGAATTAGTACTGGTGTTGATTTGCTAGACTAAAAACTTCAAAGTGGTGCCTCAGCATGACCACAGTCCAATGACTGAAACAAATAAAAGATAAAAGACCTGTGCATACATATATATGTGTGTGTGTGTGTGTGTGTATACATTCTTAATATGCGAGAAAGGTAGTCTAAGATAGGTGAGATGGAACATTGTGTGGTTTCATGGCTGGTAGGATAGAATCGAAGGTTATCTCAGACATGTTACCATTGATGGAACATAGAATAACTGAAGTGAGATGTTAACTTTTAAGGGCGTATTTATTTAAGAAAATATGTATGAGGTGATATCTGTGTGCATGTGCTTGTGTGTATATATAATATATATATATATATATATATATATTTATAACGCACACACACACACACACACACACACACACACACACACACATGTGTGCATGTGAAGTATTAGAAATTGGTTTGAAAAATCCTATCGATTGCTTTTCAGGCACAACAGACCATAACTTACTAAAATGTGATTAGAAATGTTTTTTGTTTGCTGTATTAACTGAATGTGAGATCTATGGCCCAGCTGAGTTAAACTTTGTTGAAAATATTGATCGAGCTGGTTGTTGAAATATTAAAAATAAGATTAAATCAGATTTATCACATAACTCATCCTCTCTGATTATCTGTCTCCTTCTCTCTATATATTACGTGTATGTTTGTGTGTGTGTATGCATACATATATGTATGTATGTATATATGTGTGTGTCTGTGTGTGAATACATTAATGAAATAGAAACAAAGATTCATTGAATGCTTCAATAAAACTTTGATAGAAATGAAATGTACATGTAATCAACTGACTTCACCTTTTTAAAGATATTCATGATTTTGTCATTGATGATGTTATGATTTGATAAATAGATATTGTTAACTGTAACATGGGAGCTAATAATAACAATATTACTAAATATACATTAATTAAATGTGCTTATTTAAATCCAGTTGTTGTTTTTCAATGAAAGGAGACATCTTATTGATCTGCTATTGTTTAAATGTTCTGTATAGCAATGTACAAGAAAGTTTTAAAATTTCATTGCTGATTATCAGTGCATATAGTTATATGTTCACAGAGATAGTTGTCTGTAGCCTGGAAATTGAATTTGCTCACAGTGCAGTGTCATTTGTTCTTTTTTAAAGTTTATTCTTGTTTCACTACATAATTCTCTACACATACCAAACAAATTATTATATAAATTAGGTTTCCAGAAGTAAAGTAAAATTTTTATGGTATTCATTGCTTTCAGAGAAGTTAAGACACATTCTACAGCTAAGTTACCCACACTTTTCACTATTAGTTCTATTGCTATTGAATATGATATGGCATAGGCACAACCATTGCTGTGTGGCTGAGATGCTTTATGTGCACACACATAGTTTTGTGTTCAGTCTCACTGCATGGCATCTTTGGAAAGTGCCTTTTACTACAGGACCAGGCTGTCCAATAACTTACACAGGGACCGTGAGCAAACCTGTTGTGCATATGTTTGTGTGTGTTCATGCATGTGTCTTTGTGTTTGTCCCTACCTTCACTGTTTGACAACCAGTGTTGGCTTGTTTATGTTACTGTGACTTAATGGCTTAGCAAAAGAGGCCAATACAATAAGAACCAGAGTTTAAAAACTCACATCAAGGCAGTACCCCAATATAGCTGTGGTCCAAAGACTGAAACAGTTAAAGACAACAATATGTTCATACTCTCTTTGATGATTTCAGGTTTTCATTTTTTTTTATATGTATATATGTTTGGAGAATCTGTTTAATCCTGGCATCATTTTGCAGTATTGGTACATTTTTAAGAATAATATAGGTTGCTCCTGAAGTTTATAGGACAGTGAGTAAAGTCATATAGTATCATATTTGATTCTTGTGTGTCATTTTGTTTTATTTTCCTAAGTATCTGGACATCAACTGTCTTGGCATGTTGTATACCATCATCTATTAACACAGTCAAATAGTGTCTGTCATATATCTTTAAGCTCTTGAAGTTGGATTTTATGTCTATTTCTATCAGACTCAACTGTCATATCCTCTTGGCTAAATTGAAAGGAATATTTGTTTTAGAGTGTTTTGTGTGACATGGGGTAAAGAGTAGATATTGCTTCAAGCCTGTACATTTATATTATATGTCTGTTTCAATTCAATTGTTGAACACCATTATTAAACTATCTAAAAACTTGGTTTCTTTTGACTATTCCATAGTGAATTGAATGTTATTACTGATTACATTAAGTCATATTTTAAATTCATTTAATTTCTCTGTGCTTTCATTCCGTAGATTAAAGCAATTGTCTACAAATCTTTTCCAGTTCTCTTTTGTATATTGATTGAAAAATTTCAATATTTTCATGATAATCTTGTTACATTATAATTTTCAAATATCTTGATGTAATATCATGTGTTGAAACAGATGTTGCTGTATTTTAGAACAGTCATTTTACCAACAAAATCACATGGGTTGGTTGCATTTCACTTCTTTTTATAATTATTAGTTGATGTAATTAACAAATTAATGAATATATTGCTTGATTAATGGTTTGATCATCAATCAGTTGGTCCATTAGAGTTCCTTCATTACAGTCAGTGATCTGTGACTTTATTGATGAAATATCCTTATCTGCTTCTTTTTTTGTCTCAATCTCAGAAGATCAGATGAGAGCATATCATCATCAAGATCACAGACGCTGATGAAAGGATTCCAATGAATCAGATTATTGATTCATCAAATGATTGATCAAACAATGTATTAGTTAATTAATTAACTAGTTGACTGATAATAACAGCAGTGCAGCAACAACAATGATATTTATGACTTATTTGCTGCAGGGACAACAGATGAGGGCAGCATTACAAGGACAATTTAGAATTTATATGGGGATCTGCATAAAAAGATGAGGGAAAGAAATGGAGATGATTTATCAAGTATACATGGTATACAAAATATATGATACAGTCCTCCTGATATAAGAGAACCTCCTACTAGAGCCAACGATAATAATAATAATCCTTTCTACAATAGGCACAAGGCCTGAAATTTTGGGGTGGGAGCTAGTCAATTACATCGATCCCAGTGCATAACCGGTACTTATTTCATCGACTCCAAAGCAATGAAAGGCAAAGTCGACCTGGGCAGAATTTGAACTCAGAACATAAGGACAGACAAAAAGCTGGTAAGTATTTTGCCCAGCATGCTATAGATTCTGCTAGCTCACCTCATTATAATTAATAACTATAATGATTATCATTATTACTATTATTATTATTATTATTATTAATTAAGGTGGTGAACTGACAGAACCGTTAGCATGCTGGACAAAATGCTTAGTTGCATTTCATCAATTTGAGTTCAAATTCCACCGAGGTTGGCTTATCTATTCTTGTTGAACTATCCAACCCATGCCAGCATGATAAAGTAGATGTTAAATGAGGATGATGATGATGATGATGATGATGTCGTATATATTTGTGTGTGTGTGTGTACATATATGTCATGTCATCATCTGCATTGGTGCAGGCAGACCATTGAATGATGTTAATACATCATTTCATGTCCACTTTTCAAACTGGTTTAGGTTGGATATTTAAACATGATCCAATGAATCAGAGGAGTATATCTTGCTCCAGTATCTCTCATCTTGTAGGGTTTTTATTGCTTGAAGCAGCCCTTTTTAAGATCAACTTCTTTACAGAATGTACTGATGTACTGGGTGTTTTTTTTTCTTTTTTTTTTTTTTCTTTTCATGGCATCAGCACTAGTGAGGTTATCATATAACTTGCAAGACCAAAGAAACCACTCAGCTAAGAGAGAGTTTAGAGAAGAAGGACGTGGCTTGGAATAAATGTAGAAAGTCTCCTGCTATAAAGTACTGAATAAATATCAACACAAGGGATGTTGATGAGACATTCACATCAGAACTTCTGAACAGGAGAGAGACAAGAAAGACTATGTATCATCATAAAGATCAGCTGCCTTGTTGATGTGAATTTCTCTTTTAAAATCAAAGAGAGAGAGGATAACTTTAGACAGATGCGTAGAAACCTTCAGCTTCTATACCTAGCTTATAAATTCACACTTATACTAATAATAGCTGCTATACTTGGTTTTGTTACTAAAATGTTCATGTGACAATATGAAAAAGCTAGGGTTTCAGAAAAAGAAATCAACCAGTTAACATGCACATTACAAATACAATCAGTCAGCAGAACTAAAAATATGCAAGACTTTTCTCAAGTTCAAGAAGTGACATTATTTTTGTTATCTATATTCCAGCGCCAGAGCTTTGTATCTTTGTTAGAAGCCAGCTCCTTCCATACAGAAAGAATTCAAATAATTAAAGATAGAAGAAAATCTACATACATGCACATTCACATACACGCATACACACACTCAAATACATACACAAATACAGCATTAATTTAAGCAAAACTTAGATGTTTATGAAATTATTAGTAAATTATGTTTCATGTGAAAAGTATTCATTTTGACACATACATAGATATTTCCTTCTCTGTTTATCTATAATTTAATGTATATACATTCAAACTTACATTCACATACAAACATAGAAATGAATACATAAAAATATATAGCTCTCCCTCATACATTTTTACATGTATTCATATTTGCATTATGGTTTATAGGTGTGTAAAAAAAAAAAAGAGTAAATGCTACCACATACATTCTTCTATACACTTTCACACTTGTAATATATGCCTAGGTAATTATTTATACCAACATTCACTTACAGATACTCATATATGATTGTGCTAAGATATATGCCACACACACACACACTGATACAACCCTATACATGCATATACTTATAAAAATAATATTCAGATAAACACAATAATGGATTACATACAAATATAATAAATATGTTTAATAGATTATTTACATATGCATACATGCTCACATGCATACTTACAAACATGCATATATGTATATATAAACATACATATATTGTAAATAAATTTACATAAGCAGCTACATGTAAACATATTTACATACACATGTAGAAATAGGTATTCAGTACAAACAGTTTCATACTTGCACAAATGTCTAATGTACAATTATATTATTTATACACTAATATGTACATACAGATACACATATACATGTGTGTGTGTGTGTGTGTGTGTGTGTGTGTGTGTGTGTGTGTGTATATATATACTTAAACAAGAATATTATTGACAGTGACTTTGAAGTTAAGCCATTGTCCAGTCCAATGATAGCTTTAACTGACTGAAACTTCAAAGGCACTGTTGACAATATTTTTGTTTAATAATAAATTTGTACACTGCAAAAGTGTAATCCCCAGATTAAGGTGAAATTATTTTTTATGTAACTGAACATAAAAACAAACAAACAGACACACACACACACACACACACACACACACACACACACACACACACACACACACACACACACACACACACAAGTGTGTGTATATGTATATAAATATGTGTGTGTATGTATATGTGTATATATGTTATATGTATGTGCGTATATATAAGTATATGTGTATATATCTATATACGTATATATATACATATGTGTGTGTGTGTGTGTGTGTATATATATACACATATATATAAATGTATGTGTGTGTATATGTATGTGTGTACTCACACACATGTGCATATGTGTGTATGTTACTACTCATATATAAACATGAACATTTTTAGCAGTGAGTGGGATATTTACTTTCTAAGTACAAAATAACAACAAGATTCAATTATTTAAATCAATTTATTAATAGAGAGAGAAAATATTTCAATGTTGTTAACAACTGAAGCCAATGTCTGTTGACAAATCTGCTATTATCTTGTTATCTAAGATCAATACACTGGAGAGCCAGTGTCTAAATAAGAATATAGATGGTGTAAGATTGTGTTAATTAATTATTGGGAAAAGAGTTCATTATCATCATTATCATCTATAGTAACTTCAATAATGCAATAACATTTTTTGATATAATTTTAAAGGTGAAAACAGCAGATAACTGATTATTATGAAAATAACTTCATGCAAAAGACTAATATGTCTATCATTCCAATGTTTCTTCACTCACTTGTTCTCTCTCACACAAAAAGTAGTCATTCAAAATATCTGTCAAAAGGTCATTGATCAAGAAAATATAACAAATATAACGCCATTAGGCATTTTATCATTATTTTGTGGGTAACAGGCTCCACGCGAAATTTTTTTCCCCACAAGAGTTCTGGACCCCAGTAATGAACTCATTTGCATACAACCAATCAGAGCTCACCTTGACCTTGTTGTAAAGTGAACAAAGGTTGGCATTCAAAATGGCAACCATCCGATTGCCATGTGGATCTTGTATTGTGCTCTCATTCAGATGCCAATATCATCAATACTGAACACATATGCTGGTTAGCAATAAGTTTGAATTACCAAAAATCTCTAGTCAGTAGGAAGAGAATTGGTGTGCAACCAACTGCAGCATCCAGGAGAAAGATGGTTGGTGGTGGCAGAAATTGCATTGGTGCAGGCAGACCATTGAAGGTTTGTTTGAAAAGTGTGAAAGGAAAGGTGCCACTCAGCTCTCAGATTATGCCTAGATGCAAAGCCCAACATAACATTTGGGAATGTGTTAAAAACAACCAATCTCTTGGTAAAACACACTCTATCAAGTAAACTCAAGATGCAGAACGTCGACTGTAATGGCCCTGACAACAATTTGTATTGGGCTTAGCCTTCCACTTCGCATTCATCAGTGGCATGGAGAGAAAAGACTTCATACATGGGCATCTGTTTGTCTTTCACTGAAAAAACCTTTCTCAGGCCTGTGTCTTGGAGGGATAATTAGGTGCAAAAACCTATGCACTGCTCTGTGTGTGGTGTGTGTGTGTAAGTCGACTGATCTCCAAGTTAGGCCTCATTTTAGAAGGAGACAAGTAATTAGATAGATTTGCATCTAGACTTATCAGATTTTTTTAGGGCCCCATATGTTAAAGATATGAATGGGAAAAATGTGGGTAGAGAGTGATGTGTTAGCAACCCTCTCCCCTTACTGTTTTACAAAGTAAACAACAACACAAATAACTATGCAGAGGCAGCCATCATTGAAACAAGAACAAGAACAACAAGCATTATTAAAAGAGGAAAGAAGCATGGTCATTCCTTACCCAAGTGACCTTATCTTATCACCCATCGCTTATGCACTCATAAATTAGCTTGAAAGTTGAGCTCCAAATGGCTGTATGCAAATGAGTTCATAACTGGGGTCCAGAACTCTCATGGGAAAAAAAAATTCGCAGGCTTCACACTCTTACTATTTGGTCCTTGAATAACTCTAATACTCTGTCTAGTGCAAGCATTCCAACCAAGCTGCCTATCTCACTATTACCCCACCAACATGTTTCTCATGAATACTGACCAACAGATGTCCTGCTTGTATGTCAACTTCCTCTCTTTTAGCATTCTAGGAGAACCTCTGTCTCTTCTGACTAATTTATTTAAGATAATGAAGGTTTTTTGTTCAATTTTCAGCAGTTGAAATGGTTAAAATGCAGCTATATTGGCCACAAAAATGAATAGCAAAAATGAATAGCATAGTTACAATTATTGAATTGTATCCATTGAGCAAAGCTCTTTTCCTTCGTTTGCTTCATTGCTCACTTTTTATGAAATAGGGTTGGGTTTGGGTACGTCTATTCATCTAGAAGTGAAAACTTCTTAATGAAAATATTTTACTGTTGATTTATTACATAGACATAGATATTTAAATCTGGGGAACAAATGAATACTGTTCTGAACAGAAAACTGAGGCCAGATATATGTATAAGCATGGCTGTGTAGTTAATAAATTAGTTTCAAATGTCTTCAGTTATTGGCTTGGTTCCACTTACCACCTCATTAGTTAAGTGTCTTCTACCCTAGACTGAGGTTGGCCAAAGTCTTGTGAATGAAATTTGGAAGACATACTTTGAGGGAGCCCTCCAGAGCAACCCTTATTGTTCTTAAGTGGTAGATATTATTGATACCCAAGTTTCAAACTGCCATCTGATCTCTAGGTAACTTTAGCAGTGTTCATTGTGTTGTAATCTGATCATATTTTTATCCCTTGTGAAAAAGCCTTGTGAAAGGATTTTGAGTCTGATCTTCTTCTGAGTGGGCCATGAAAATTAAATTAAACATAAGTCAATAGAATTGGGTCACATGTAATTTACCCATTATTTTTTCATCAACTCCAACTTTACAGTCTTTTACTTTAACATATCTAGATACTTTTTCTAATGCATTTGACTATGTGTTCTAATCTATCTCTTCTTCAAGCTATATTAATATTTCTCAATCACTGCACTATTATCACCATCTTCACAACCATGAAAATAACCTCAATCAGCATAACAAACTGATGTTCTAAGTTTTCATGGATTTGATAAATTGTCATTATGTCATAGTTTTTATGTTTTCTATAATGATTAATGGCTCCACTAATTCAAATATTTGTGTCATAATTTATGGCATATTCTTTGAATGACTACAGCCTTCTAACTACCAATTTCTAAGTCCACAAATTAACTTTCACCAATCCATTGTAACTAAATAATGGTAATCTCTGGAGAGCATGACCTATTTTTCATTTGTTACTCTTGCCATTTTAGATGACTTGCGTTGCTAATGCTCTAGGGAAAGATGTGAACATCTCAACATTCTCATGTAAATTCAATAAGGCTAATCACACATCATCATCATCATCAACACATACATCCTCCTCCTCCTCTGCACTACCACCACCACCACCTCCTATGCCTCTTCGTCCACCACCTCTACCTTGTTATTGTCGTCATCATCATCATCATCATTGTTTTACATGTGTTTCTCCATGGTTACATGTGTTGAGTATGTCTAAGAGCATCTCACCACCTGTCGTGATTATTCAATCACTAATATCTATTAATGTTCATGGCATTCTTTTTTCTCTTTTGACATTATTTTTATGACTGGATGTCCTATTTATCATATCAGTCACTTTTACATCAAGGATTGCAAGCATTTTATCATGCCTTCAATGCAAAAGAATTAGGTACAGGTGTAGCTGTGTGGTAAGAAGTTTGTGTCTCAACCACATGGTTCTAGTTTCATTCCCACTATATGGTACCTTGGAAAAATGTTTTCTACTATAGTGTCAGACCAATCAAATTCTTGTGAGTGAATTTAGTAGATGGAAACTGAAAGAAGCCTTATGCGTGTGTGTGTGTGTGTGTGCAAGGAGTGGTCACTACTGATGAGCTTGTAATTTTTCAGGCAAAGCTAGTCTAGTCTAGTGATCTAGCTTTGCTTATGGGGCAGTTATCTCGCTTGTCAGTATATGAAAATGTGCTTTCTTGTAACTCTAAGGGTTTTAACACTTATTTCTAGCAATATAAGTGCTACCCAGCACCCTCAGTCACAACTAGTGACTATTGAATTTTTCCTTTTGGTTTTATATTGCATAGAGTTGTCTTTGTTATTGTATATATATAAATTATATGTATGTATGTATGTATGTAAGTGTGTGTGTGTGTGACTGTGTGTATGACTGTGAGTGTTTCTGTTTGTCCCCCAGTGCTACTTGACAACCAGTGTTGGTGTGTCTAAGTATCAGAATTTAAAAATATGTACTAGAGTCAATTCATTTACTCTTTACTCTTTTACTTGTTTCAGTCATTTGACTGTGGCCATGCTGGAGCACCGCCTTTAGTCGAGCTAATCGACCTCAGGACTTATTCTTTGTAAGCCTAGTACTTATTCTATCGGTCTCTTTTTGCTGAACCCCTAAGTTACGGGGACGTAAACACACCAGCATCGGTTGTCAAGCAATGGTGAGGGGACAAACACAAACACACAAACACACATACATACATATATATATATATACATATATACAACGGGCTTCTTTCAGTTTCTGTCTACCAAATCCACTTACAAGGCTTTGGTCGGCCCGAGGCTATAGTAGAAGAGACTTGCCCAAGATGCCACGCAGTGGGACTGAACTCGGAACCATGTGGTTGGTAAGCAAGCTACTTACCACACAGCCACTCCTGCGCCTATTAAATATATCTTTTTTGTTAAGAGTTACTGCTTTTTTAGATGGATTACCTACACTGTGGCTTGCAAAGTTTATGCTTTTTCTATTTGTTTGTTTGAAAGTTAAAATGAAAGAAGTGTATATTGTACATATACAAAAAAATGAGATGGTGTCTATCTTTTCTATTTATTCTAGTAAGGTCAGAACCATCTCTTTACACAATATATGAACCTCTCCTTCAGCTCATTGAGTATCAGTTTGCATCATCTCTTTATTTTAATTCTGAATCTAATTCCTGCTGATATTGATTACCACCATGCTTTTACTTGAAGATTATCCTTATTTATCACCCATTGAAGGATACTGCAGTTTTGAATTAGAAATATGTTTTACCTGTGTCTATACATTGTGTGTGTGTGTGTGTGTATGAATAGGAAGAGGGGCATATTATAAATGAACAGTTACATAAGAACACAATCTACAAAAGACCTATAGAAACTTTTACATTCCATGTATAAATGGATCAATAAATAGTTGATCGCTCTAACTACAAAGCTGTTGTTGCTTCACTGGGGAGATGGTTTATATATCCCTACTAAAAGGATCGATGTACTTGTGTATTTAGATGAAATCACATTAGTGAATGGATGTGTGGTTTCCAAATATTCCACCAACCCTTGAGAACAAGGCCTTAACTCATAATTGCTCATTCTCAATACAACAAACCTAAACAAAGATTCTGTACATGTAAAGAATCAATATGTGTGTGTGTATGTTTGAATGTATAAATAAGTACAAACATATATAAGAAGGCACTTGTTTGTGCCAATGCATGCATGAACTACATGGAGAGCACATGTACAATCACTCATGCAAACATGTGTGTATGTGTGTGTGAATGATATTTAACATGAGCAGAAATTCATTTATGCTTACATCTATGCATAAATTTATCGTTGTTTACATATTTATCTGTGTATATGTGCATATAAATGTGTGTGTCTGTGATGCTAGATTCAATTAATTAGATAATGAGGCTGAATACAAAAGAGGCAATTTGTACACATTTACAGTCTAATGGGGTTGAATTATATCCTGTCCTCATATCTGCTGTCACTTTATTACACTCCAAGCGTTAATCATTTGTGCATCAGCTGCACAGCTGTTAAAAATCTTTAATGATAGTTGAAGCTTTTAGAAGTTCAAATATCTCCACAATAATGTTTTCTTTGGAGTGAGCAGAAAGACTGTATAATTTAATGGTGAAACAGAATGCAATGTTTTGACAAGAATGCTTTTATATGTGCCACTTGCAATATAAGTGATGTAAAATGGTGTAATCAACAATTGAAAAAATATTGCCAATTCCACTCACCAGGAGCTTACCTCTTGCTTTACAACTTCTGCAATAAGCATTTTCAAAATATTGATTTCTGTTTATGGATTATGCAAACTTTATCTGTTCATCTGTATTTATAATGATATCTTAAAATTTGGTAGCCATTTCATCTTTAGCATCCCAGTTATTTTTTAATTTTGCTCTTCAAATTTTCTCAATACTGTAAGAATCTCAGAGAATGAGAATGTTTGATCTCTAAATTTATTCAATTAAATTGGTATGTATATATATATATATATATATATATATATATATATATATATATCATAAGACCTGTCCACCACAACAGAATTGATATCAGTGTTGATGCGAAGTAAAAAGCACTGGTGCTGATTCCACATAAACAGTACCCTGTACACTTTGTAAAGTGGTTAACATTTGGAAGGGCATCTAGCCTTAGAAACCATGCCAGAGCAGATAATGCAGCCCCTAGTCTTACCAGTTCCTGTCAAACCATCCAACCCAAGCCATCATGGAAAACAGGCATTAAATGATGATGATGGTGATTATGATGGCATGATATATACATATATATATACATACATACATACATATATATATATATATATATATATATATATATATATATATATATATATATATATACACACACATACATACATATATATATATATATATATATATATATATATATATATATATATATATATATATATATAGAGTGCATTTATTCACACTTTAAAAGTTTTGAAATGTTCTTTCACATTCAAGTAAAATGATTTCTAGATGAAATGGTTAGAAACAAATAAAAGTAGTCCTCTGTGAAACATTTGATTCAAGATACTGGATGGATTAAGGACCATTAACTTATGAGTTCAAAACTTGCAATAGTTTTTGTGTTTTGTCTTTGGCCAAGGTACAATATGACTCTGTTAACCATTTTTATCCAACTGAAAACAGGTTTTACTGTCAACTTCACACTTGAGGTTGAAAGTATTAGGAGCAGCTTTTTTAATTCCACTTGTCAACAGACCTGTCTGAGATGTGTGTAGAGTGATTAACCATTTTATATGCATGCATTCAGTGTCCAGGTATTGCTGACTTGTGGTATCATATCAAACACTTAATGTTGAATTCAGTTGCCAATCGAATTTATTGTTGTTTGCCATACCACCCTCCTTTAATTAGGCAATTTTCTTCTGTCTGATGGCTATTGTAAAAGAGGTTGTTGGGTAGACAAGGTCGAAGAGTTTAAGGATAGAAATTTCTTTTTGATAGAGTTCATATCAACTATTTCAAATTTCACTTCAAAAACAAAAGTGAAAGTGGAAGGTGCTGTCTTTGAATGAATTCATTAAAGATTGGTAAGAGTAGATGGAACTGCTCATAAGCCTCTAAGCCAGAAAATGGTATATAGAGTGGAGCACTCTTAGTGATCAGGGTGATCTTGGCTCAACAGGGTTCTTTGATAGGTCCTAGATAGAGATCCTGTTATACCAGGAGTACAGCATGATTATCTGTTATTTGTATACCATGTTGACTTGTATTTCATGTTTTACTTTCTTTCTTTTGAGTTTTCTTTATAAATCTCCATACTGTGTATGTCTTTATGATTGCCCCCTCATCCATTACTCTGGTGGCAAATACTGAAATAATGGTGATTATAATGATAATAATAATAATTATTATTATTATTGAGTGAGAGAGCAGTGCATACCATCAAAGTGATACTAGGGTAAAATATACGAAGCCCAGTATACCCATCATGACTACCTGTCTGATAAGGGTACATCAGTCACATGCATCACAACCATATGTGCATGACATAGTGATCTCATATCAAGATAAACAGTGCATGACCTTGCAAGTGGAGCCCAGTTAGAATTTTCTTCAGGTCAAGTAGCCTATCCCACTCAAAAGGTTCATGAATAAAAGTTGCTTAAAGGATGATGAACAAAACAGCCATGTTTCCAGAGGTGAATTATCCAAACCCCGATGAATTCTTCTCAACACATGGTTATAATGCTCCCCCACTACTTCTGCTCATGATCAGAGATGCATATATCCTCAGCCACCAAAGGATATGCTCAGCTGGTTATGGTCAAGCAACTGACAAGCAAATCTGCGGTATTGTGCAGAATATTTGCTGTAGCCCATCTTTTAGACCAAGACAAAACAATGTACATGATAACACTTCCAGTCGGTTAAGATCAGAAGTCATGTGAGCCACTGCCTGGTATTGCATCCGGGCATTTATTATTATTATTATTATTATTACCTCTGCCTTAGCAAAGACGGAGGTATTGTTTTCAGTCATGTTTGTTTGTTTTGTTTGTTTGCTCATGGACAACATATCCCAAGAACCATTGGATGGATTCGGATGAAACTTTCAGGGATGCTTGACCTTGTAACTGGTACAAACTGATCAGATTTGGGGATTGATCTGGTACAGGATAAGGATTCTGATTATTTTTCTGTTTTTTTACTTAATTTTTGAGAATGGCTAGGTTCATTTTTAGTATTCTTGTTTGTGAGAACAGTCAAGTTTATTTCAGATATTCTTATTTTAAAAATCATTTCTAGCTAATTGTTGAGAGGACATTGAGAGGTGTTGCCTTGGCAAAGGTTTGTGCTCTCTGAGTGCGCTTATTATTATTGTTGTTATTATTATTATTATTATCATTATTATTATTATTATTAAGAAGGAGGTGAGCTGGCAGAACCATTAGCATGCTGGGCAAAGTGCTTAGTGGTATTTCATCCATCTATACATGCTAAATTTAAACTCCCCCAAAGTCAACTTCACCTTTCATCCTTTTGGGGTTGATAAAGTAAGTACCAGTTGAGTACTACCCCTCTGCCAAATTTGAGGCATTGTACCTATAGTAGAAAGGATTATTATTAAAGTGATGCGCAAGTAGAATCGTTAGTATGCCAGGCAAATTGCTTTGCTGTATTTTGTCTTTCTCTGCATTCTGAGTTCAAGTTTTGCCAAGGTCGACTTAGCCTTTCATCTTTTTGGGATTGATAAAATAAGTACTAGCTGAGTACTGGAGTCAATGTAATCAACTTATCCCCTCACTCAAAATTGCTGGCTTTGTGCCAAAATTTGAAATCATCATCATTATTATCATTAGGGTGATGGTTGGCAAAATCACTAGAGTATCAAACAAAATGTTTCATGGCATTTGCTCCAGCTTATTTTGATCATAATTCAAATCTCACCTGTGGTAACAACCTTTTTATTCTTTTTTTTTTTCCAATAATTATTTGGTTACCAAAATAAAATATCTTTCATGAAAGTCTTGTAGTCTATTGATATTTGTATATGAGCACTCCCCCCACACACATGCATACACACACACACACACACACACACACACACACACACAAATGTGTGTATGTATGCAGAGAGAGAGAAAGAGAAAGAAAGAGGAGAGATACATATATGTGAGTGTGCCTTTATATATAGAAGTGTGTGTGCATGTGTATTTTAGTTATTAAGTTGGAATTGATGACTACTATGTTTGAGAACTATTACAGAATAATCTTTGCTATAAAATTGCTTCGGGAAACTCATGTAACAGGACAATATTTAATATGATAGATACACAGCTGTAATTAGACATGGGAACACCTATGGAATGAAGTTCATGAACTATGGAATGGAGTCCAGTAGTTTATAAAACATAGTTGATAACTTCTGTTACCAAGGTTATCTAATTAATGCTGCTGGCTGGAGGTGGTTGTTGCAAAAGTCTAATAAGGAAGAGGTTGAATAGCACTACAAGGACTGTAGTCTCCTGACCAACAAAGTATTTCTCTATTTATAAATGAGTTTGGCTGTTTGAAATGAACATTATCCATGTGGTAGTGAATGTCAGTGAAAGATGAGGTGTTGATGTTTCACTTCTGCATAGTCTGAAGTGGAATGAGGTGAGCAGAATCCGTTGAATGTAAAATGCTTAACTTGAATGGGAGGCAGGATACAGGTAACTTGAGAGAGTGGCTGGGTATTAAAGAGACCTACCAATGTATGTAGGAGAGACAACTACATTGGTACGAATATGTGATACAGTTTGGTGAAGACTATTGAGTGATATATGCAGTGTTGGAAAGTAGTGATGTTGTTCAGAGGCTGGACTTCAGAGTAAAAAATGAGGAAAGATCATATTTTTATACAACAAATCTGTCCAATCCATATAGTGAGATAGATAATAAAATTTGATACTGTTGCTACTGCTACTGCAGCTGCTGGCAGTGGTGGTGGTGTCATAGAAACTGAAACAGTGTACTAAATATGATAAGATATAGTTTTTAAATGTCAGTATATTACATTTATAAAATCTGCAGAAAAAGTGAAACAGAAATTGTACAGAAGTTTATTTGAAGTAAACTGCATGTATAAATACATACATAAAAGTATATGTGTATATATGTTTCTATGTATACACATGTACTTATCATATGTTCATGTTTGTGTTTATGCTTATATAAGATACATGTGTGTTGCAAATGTATGTATTTGAGAAAGTTGTATATACATGTATGTGTATGGAAAATGAGAAAGAGAAATTGAGAACAAATTTTGTTTACATTTCTTAAACATTCAATCCACATATTTTGCGTAACAAATACTTTTTAAATCAATATACTTTTTATTTTTGTATTTAAACTCTTTATGAAACACATTTATAAAATTGAAATTCCCTTCTTCCAGTATTAAATAATCTAGACTGTTATAGTATTACATATTTCAGTATTAAAATATTCACTGTTTGTTTTACAATTTCATTTATTGATTTTCTTTTGATCACAGAAGACATTGTCCATATTTCAACATTCATTTTCTTTTCTATTATTGTCTACAGAATATATTATTGAAACTTTAACATTGTCTCTCGTGCATATTATAAATGTGTGTTGGTAAGTTCTTTGTGAATGAAGATTTACATTTAATAAAAGGAACTACTCAACTCCTATTTCTTTTATTCCAAAGTTTATGGGAGGAACATACACTTTACAAATTTCAATTTTTGTCTCTTATAGACTGAACTTTCACATGCCACATACCAACTGTATCCACCACTCCCACTCGCTACAGCTACCATTACTTATATAGATTTTGGCTCCTTAAACAAGCAAACTGCTTACTATCATTTTTAGAGATCTCAGTAACACATGTACAAATGTAAATTTTAGAAGTGTATCATAGTGGCAGTAACTGCAGGGTCCTTATTTCACATCTTGTGAAAACTGTTACACTCTGTCCCAAGGTATGGTGGTCAACTCCTCCTTACTTCAGATGGCTTAGTTGTTAATATATTCTACTTCAGTTTCCAGTCCAGCTCCACCAAAACGTCCAGGCAACTATTTATTTATAACAAATCTAGAACTACATCTCTGGCTAGATTTCCTGTTTAGAACGAGAAAATTCCTCAGAGCTGATCAGTTTTTGTTCTCCACAACTTAGGTGCAACACATAGACAGGAAAGTTTTCCTATGTAACAATGCAGTTGTTAACACTCAAAAACATCTTATACTACTTTAAAAATAACATTTGAATAAACAACAGAAATTCACTCACCACAGACAACAATCACCATGTTAAAGACAATCTTATGTCTTCTCTACCTTTCTTACTATCTCTAATATGACTTCTCTTCTTTAAACATGTAATCTGTCACTACTCATGTTCAATTCTAACATACTCACTATTCAACTCCATTTCATCTTGCCTTTTCTCTTCAGATCTGTGTCCATCTCAGAGCCTTGTCCCGACCACATCTTTTCTACAGGCATTAACCATTAATACACCAATGTACTGTATTTACCCTCTGTCTCATAAATTATGTCTACATTATTTCAACTAACAGCTGTTCATTGAAAATTTGAACTAACAGCTATAAAGTACTTCATACTACTTTTCTTTCTCTTCTTTCATCCTTCATCTCCATAGCTATAACCCTCTAGAAATATTTCCAAGCGCCATCTTTTTTTTTCCCCCTAATGACAATTACCTACAGAAGTTTGAACTGAACATTGCCACACTGACCTCGCAGTTTGGGAGGGTCTGCAAAGGTTAAAGAATTCACTCCTTCATAAACAAAACATCATATCTTTCTTAAATGCTTGTATATATATGTGTGGCCATCACTCTACATTTGGTAGGTTGGGAATCTGAAAGTAAATCGACTAGAATAAGAGTAATTTTTTTAATAAGCTAAGTTTCTACTCACAGTTTCAACTGTCATGCAGCAGATAATTACTTTGTCACCAACAAAGATAAAGATAACTAATTTTCTTATATTCATCCCTTTTACTAAAGTTGATTCTATCTCTTAATTCAGTCTCTAGAACTAATTAACAATTAGAAAGTAATTTAAAAATATAAAAAATGGAATGTGAACCCCAATTTGAGGAACTTTCTTAATTAGGTATGAAGATTTATTCAAAACAAATATTTTAAGGTTGAATGGGAAGCAAACACTCAATACTCAGCTTTATCACAATAAGTTTTGTTTTTCATCTTTCTTTTTTCTTGCTGGTATGGGTTGGACAGCTATTCATTTGAAGCAGCATTCCAGCATTACAAGCTCTTGTTGTCATCAATACTTATCTTTTTTACTTTCAGAACACAGAGCTATAAGGCATAGTATAATGTTCACTAAGAGCATAAACACAACACTGATTTTTTGCTCAGATAATCTCACTTAAGAAACTCACAACATAAAGATGGACAAAATGCTGCTAAGCATTTTCAGCCAGCTTGCTACCTTAACCATTAACTGCCAAATATTTTATTCATATTTTTTGGCTTTGCCAGGTGTCTTGGGAGTTAAAAATAATATATAGTATTTAAATTTTCTTCATATGTGAATTATTTTGGAAATTATGAAAAATTTTTCGAAGAGTCCCAAATGACGACTGCTGAAAAAAGAGCACATTTATCCTTTTCTATTCAGTTGCAATAATAAACATTTTAGTTTTTTTGAAACTATAGTATCAAATGCGAATGTGTATGAAATATCAATGAATGATATAGATAGGAAATGCAAAAGAAAATACATTTTCAAAACAGTCGATATTTTTGTAGTTCAAAAATTACAATTTATGATATAAAATGTCCTCTAGAATTAGCCAGAGCTAATAATGACAAGCTTTAACTACTAATTATTGTTAAACACACTTCTACAAATGCAATATACATAAGCAATTCAATTTAACCCTTTAGCATTTAAACCGGCCATATCCGGCCAAAAGTATTCTGCCTATTTTATGTTCAAACTGGCCAGATCTGGTCTCTCACACCAACCCTACAATATCGTTTTAAAAATTAACAGCTACCTCATCAAAATCTCATAGCTACAAGATAATGCATGATTAATTCAAAACAATGTGGATAAAAAAGCATTAATTATGGCAGAATAATGTGAACACTAAAGGGTTAAATACAACAAACAACTGGCAGAGAGACTTTTTAGCAGATCTCCAAATGGGACTCATGGCAGGCAATGAGCTA
Source organism: Octopus bimaculoides (assembly GCF_046866305.1). NCBI lineage: Eukaryota > Metazoa > Mollusca > Cephalopoda > Octopoda > Octopodidae > Octopus > Octopus bimaculoides. Next base: position 39,787,785 of record NC_142936.1, read on the forward strand.
ATAATGATAATCCTTTCTAGTATAGGCACAAGAAATGAAATTTTGTGGGAGGGAAATAAGTCGATTACATTGACCTCAGTGCATAGCTGGTACTTAGTTCATCAACCCCAAAAGGATGAAAAGCAAAGTCAACCTCAGCAGAATTTGAGTTCAGAATGTAAAGTTGGATGAAATGCCACTAAGCATTTCGCCCAGTGTGCTAATGATTCTGCCAGCTTGCCACCATTGCTGCCTTAATAATGATAAAAATAATCATGCAGTAGCAGGCAGTAGCTCACCTGGTTTCTGATATTAACTGATTGGAAGTGTAATCATGTACATATTTTGTCTTGGTGTAAAAGATGGGCTACAGCAATATATTCTACTTACTACCACAGTTTCGTTTGTCGGTTGGTTGACTTTAACCAGGTGAGCATGTCCCTTGTTGGCTGAAGATATGTGCATCACTGATTACGAGCAGGAGTAGTGGGGGAACATCGTAGCCATGTATTGAAAGGTATTCTTTGGGGTTTGAATAATTCACCTCTGGAAACATGGGTGGTTCATTCATCATCCTTAAAGAAGCCTTATTCAGGGATCTTTTGAGTGGAGTGGCCTACTCAACCTGAAGATAATTCTAACTGGGCCCCAACCTGAAGATAATTCTAACTGGGCCCCACTGTCTATCTTGATACAAAATCGTGTCATGGACATATGGTTGTGATGCATGTGGCTAGTGTACCCTTATAAGATGGGTAGTCATGATGGATATATTGGGGTTCATATATTTGTACTCTAGCACCACTTTGATGGCATGCATTGCTCTCTCACTCGATGATAAGTCAACCTCACCAAAATTTGAACTCAGAATGTAAAGACAGATGAAATACCACCAAGCATTTTTCCCAGCATGCTAATAATCTGCCAGCTCACTGCGTCAATCATCATCATCATCATCATCATCGTTTAACGTCCGCTTTCCATGCTAGCATGGGTTGGACGATTTGACTGAGGACTGGTGAAACCGGATGGCAACACCAGGCTCCAGTCTAATTTGGCAGAGTTTCTACAGCTGGATGCCCTTCCTAACGCCAACCACTCAGAGAGTGTAGTGGGTGCTTTTACGTGTCACCCGCAAGAAAACGGACACGCTCGAAATGGTGTATTTTATGTGCCACCCGCACAAGCCAGTCCAGGGGCACTGGCAACGATCTCGCTCGAAAATCCTACGGGAGCCAGTCAGGCGGTACTGGCAACGGCCACGCTCAAAATGGTGCATCTTATGTGCCACCCGCATAAGAGCCAGTCCAGTGGCACTGGCAACGATCTTACTTGGCTTGCCGGGTCTTCTCACGCACAACACATTTCCAAAGGTCTCGGTCAGTAGTCATCGCCTCGGTGAGGCCCAATGTACGAAGGTCTTGCCTCACCACCTCAGCCCAGGTCTTCCTGGGCCTACCTCTTCCACGGGTTCCCTCAACTGTTAGGGTGTGGCACTTTTTCACGCAGCTATCCTCATCCATTCTCACCACATGTCCATACCAGCGCAATCGTCTCTCTTGCACACCACAACTGATGCTTCTAATGTTCAGCTTTTCTCTCAAGATACTTACACTCTGACGGGTATTCACATTGACATTACACATCCAACGGAGCATACTGGCTTCATTCCTTGCAAGCTTACGTATGTCCTCAGCAGTTACAGCCCATGTTTCACTGCCATGTAGCATGGCTGTTCGTACGCATGCGTCATACAGTCTGCCTTTTACTCTAAGTGAGAGTCCCTTTGTCGCCAGCAGGGGTAAGAGCTCTCTAAACTTTGCCCCGGCTATTCTTATTCTAGCAGCTACACTTTCAGCGCACCCACCCCCACTACTAACTTGGTCGCCCAGATAGCGGAAGCTATCGACTACCTCTAGTTTTTCACCCTGGAATGAGATAGAAGTTGTTTCCTGTTTGTTTACAGTCTTTATTGCACCTGAACATCTGCCACAAACAAAAACTAACTTGCTAGTTAACCTGCCTTTGATGTTGCTGCACCTCTTATGTGTCCATAGCTTGCACCGGGTACATCTTATAGAGTTACTACCTACTCCTTTTCTACATACTGAGCAGGGCCATCTACCTGAAGGGGTTTGTGTTTTATCTACCTTCCTACTTATTAGGATTTTGGTTTTAGCTAGGTTGACTCTAAGGCCCTTCAATTATAGACCTTGCTTCCACACCTGAAACTTCTTCTCTAGTTCTGATAGTGACTCCGCAATTAGGGCAAGGTCATCAGCATAGAGGAGCTCCCAGGGGCAACCTGTCTTGAACTCCTCTGTGATTGCCTGGAGGACTATGATAAATAAGAGGGGGCTGAGGACGGAACCTTGGTGGACCCCTACCTCTACCCGGAATTCATTGCTGTACGCATTTCCAACCCTCACCTTACTGGCAGCATCTCTGTACATGGCTCGCACAGCTCTCACTAACCATTCTTCTATCCCAAGTTTCCTCATTGACCACCAGATAAGGGTTCGGGGGACCCTGTCAAAGGCTTTCTCCATGTCAACGAAAGCCAGGTACAGAGGTTTATCCTTAGCTAGGTATTTCTCCTGCAACTGTCTCACTAGAAATAAGGCATCAGTAGTGCTTTTACCTGGCACGAACCCAAACTGCATCTCATCTAAATTGATTCTCTCCCTAATTAGTTGGGTTATGACCCTCTCTGTAACTTTCATAACCTGATCTAACAGCTTGATGCCTCTGTAATTATTTGTGTCTAAAGCGTCACCTTTACCTTTGTAGCAGTTGACTATGATGCTGCTACACCAGTCATTGGATATGACTCCTTCGTGTATCACCTGGTTCGTAATACGGGTGACTAGGCTATAGCCAACACTGCCAGATATTTTGAGCATCTCTGCAGTGATTCCTGATGGGCCGGGGGCTTTCCCGGTCTTCATACTCTTAATTGCTTTATCTATAATAATAATAATAATAATAATAATAATAATAATAATAATAATAATAACTAAAACTAGAACAGCAACGGACCATGATAAAACGATGGCAAGAAAAGCCCTTACATGGTAAATACTGGGCTAAACTAAATGCGAAAGAAATAGACAGAGAAAAATCCCAGCAATGGCTGAGAAGCTCAGGACTCAAAGCAGAGACTGAAGGATTTTTAATTGCTGCACAAGACCAGAGCCTCCCCACCAGAAATTACCAAAAACACATAATGAAAAGAAATATAACAAGTAACTGTAGAATATGTGGAGATGGACAAGAAACAATAAATCATATTATCTCTGGCTGCCCAGTCCTGGCTAAGAAGGAATATATTCACAGACACGACAGAGCTGGGACCTATATACACTGGAAGCTATGCCAACACTATGGAATAACAACAGAAAAAAGATGGTATAAACACACGCCAGAAAAGGTCACAGAAAACGAGAAAGCAACCATACTCTGGGATATGCCAATACACACAGATAGAGAAATTAAGGCAAATAGACCAGATATAGTTGTCAAAGATCATGAAGGAAAAAAATGCTTTCTAATTGATGTATCAATACCAGCAGATGACAACGTTTCTCGAAAAGAAATGGAAAAACTTTCAAAATACAAAGACCTGGAAATAGAGATAACTCGAATGTGGAGTCTAAAAACAGAAACAATTCCTATCATAGTAGGTGCCTTAGGTATAATAAAAAAATACTCAGACAAATACATAACAAAAATACCAGGACTTACAAATATATGTAACATACAGAAAATTGCACTACTGGGTACTGCACACATTCTACGCAAAACACTTTCAATACAGTAAACATAAAAGCACCACAGCAAACCACAGCACATACCCAAGGCGCACAGAGCTGCGCTCGGTAGTGAAGTGAAAGCACGTTATAAAAATAAAACTACTGAACAATAATAATAATAATGAAGGAAGGAAGCTCAGAAGTATATTAAGCATACCCTGGTAACTCCAATCTCCAGGAACTACAAAAGATAACCTTGATGAGTACAGCCCATATACTACAGAAAGCACTCTCCATCTGAAACGGAATAAATGTGGTGATAATTTTAGCATGTATAGCAAAATAAAAGTGCCCTTGCTACTCTTGGCCTCCAGAGGATGCCCGTTACTAAGGCAGCTGAAATAAAGTTATAATGAAGGGGAAAAATCCCTTCTTCTGTTAGTACAAGGCTTGAAATTTTGTTGGGTGGGAGCTAGTTGTTTCATCAACCTCAGTGCCTGATTGGTACTATTTTTTTTTTATCGGCCCTGAAAAGACAAGAAAGCAAAGATGACTTGGGTGGATTTTGAACTCAAAACTATAGATGGACATAAAATGCCACTAAGCATTTGTCTGTTGTGTAACAATTCTGCCAGTTCACTGCCATCCAGAACAAAATTTTAAAAAAGAGAAAAGATTTATCGATTCTCAACGAAATTAGTAAACAATCAACACTACTAAGTAACAAGAAGAAAACAAAAATACTGTACAAATACAGCATTACAGAAAAAGACTTACCTGAGGCAAAAGAAAAACTAAAGCAAGACATCCTTGCCAAAGCACAGAGGATCCGCCGGTATGAGAAACGTCAACGTTTCTTTGAACAAAACAAACAGTTCAAATCCAACCCCAAAAAACTCTACCAAGAACTGGGTAAAAATAAAATAGACATTACTTCAGCACCAACAGCAGAAGAACTAGAGAAATTCTGGAAACAAATATGGTCGGTGAAGCAACAACCCCAAAAAAAGACCATTAAAACAACGAACTTAGCACCTGAGCAACTCTGGGCCCCTATAACAACTGAAGAGGTCACCCAGACACTGCAAAGACTAAGCAACTGGAAAGCACCTGGACACGACAAGATCCCCAATTTCTGGTTAAAACACCTGCCAGCAATGCATAAAAAGCTGGCAGAAAACTTTAACAACATAATAGCAGATCCAGAAACAATGCCTGAATGGCTCACAAAAGGGAAAACCATCTTAATCCCCAAATCCACGGAAACGGAGAAACCACAAAACTATAGACCTATAACCTGTCTCCCTACGATCTACAAAGCCTTTACTGCAATAATATCGCAGAGATTGAGTAAACACCTGGAAAATAACAACCTGTTTCCAGAAGAGCAGAAGGGATGCTGCAAGGGCTCATACGGCTGTAAAGATCAATTATTGATCAATAAAGCCATAACTGAAGACAGCCGCAGAAAGAAGAAAGGCCTCAGTATGGCCTGGGTGGACTACCAAAAGGCTTTCGACAGTGTTCCCCACACGTGGATTCTGGAAACACTAGCCATAAACAAGGTGGCACCAATTATCATAAAATACATAGAGCACTCAATGAACAAATGGCAGACAGTGCTACAGCTCCAAACAAAAGAGGGACTTGTGAAAACGAAAGCCATCCCCATTAGAAGAGGAATATTCCAGGGAGACACGCTCTCTCCACTCCTGTTCTGCCTGGCACTCACACCTTTAACAGAATTGCTAAATAGAACTGGATGCGGTTACAAATGCTATGGAAAAACAGTCAGCCACCTTCTATATATGGATGACCTAAAATTATATGCAAAAAACGACAAAGAGTTAGAAACACTACTACAGACAGTACACGGCTTTACCAAGGAAATAGAAATGAAATTCGGATTAGAAAAATGTGCCAAAGCAACCCTGAAAAGAGAAAAATTAGTTAAAAGTAGCAATATAACACTAGATAAAGCCAATGAAATAAGAGAACTAGACGAAAGCCAACCATATAAGTATTTAGGAGTCAATGAACTAGATAGGATACAACATACACAAATGAAAGAAAAAATAAAGAAAGAGTACTATAGACGAGTTAGATCAATACTAAAAACAGAGCTCAATGCTAAAAACAAGATAATGGGTATCAACACTTTAGCTGTCCCAGTTATAAGCTACAGCTACAACATCCTTAACTGGACACTAAACGAACTATGTAAAATAGACAGGAAAACAAGAAAAATAATGACAGGATATAGGATGCACCACCCAAAATCTGACATAGAAAGGCTATATATACAACGCACAGAAGGTGGCAGGGGTCTTATACAGCTAGAAAACTATTATAAAATAACCACCATAGGACTGCAAAAATACCTACTCCAGAAGCAAGGGAAACTAATACAAATAGCCACAAAACACGAGCAAAACAAAAAACTGTTTTCAGTATTTAAGGAAGCTGACAAATACAAACAAGAAATCAATCTACCTAACAAATACGAAGAAGAAGAAGAAGAAACAACAAAAGCTATAAAACAAATGAAATCCAAACTAAAACTAGAACAGCAACGGACCATGATAAAACGATGGCAAGAAAAGCCCCTACATGGTAAATACTGGGCTAAACTAAATGCAAAAGAAATAGACAGAGAAAAATCCCAGCAATGGCTGAGAAGCTCAGGACTCAAAGCATAGACTGAAGGATTTTTAATTGCTGCACAAGACCAAAGCCTCCCCACCAGAAATTACCAAAAACACATAATGAAAAGAAATATAACAAGTAACTGTAGAATATGTGGAGATGGACAAGAAACAATAAATCATATTATCTCTGGCTGCCCAGTCCTGGCTAAGAAGGAATATATTCACAGACACGACAGAGCTGGGACCTATATACACTGGAAGCTATGCCAACATTATGGAATAGCAACAGAAAAAAGATGGTATAAACACACGCCAGAAAAGGTCACAGAAAACGAGAAAGCAACCATACTCTGGGATATGCCAATACACACAGATAGAGAAATTAAGGCAAATAGACCAGATATAGTTGTCAAAGATCATGAAGAAAAAAAATGCTTTCTAATTGATGTATCAATACCAGCAGATGACAACGTTTCTCTAAAAGAAATGGAAAAACTTTCAAAATACAAAGACCTGGAAATAGAGATAACTCGAATGTGGAATCTAAAAACAGAAACAATTCCTATCATAGTAGGTGCCTTAGGTATAATAAAAAAATATTCAGACAAATACATAACAAAAACACCAGGACTTACAAATATATATAACATACAGAAAATTGCACTACTGGGTACTGCACACATTCTACGCAAAACACTTTCAATACAGTAAACATAAGAGCACCACAGCAAACCACAGCACATACCCAAGGCGCACAGAGCTGCGCTCGGTAGTGAAGTGAAAGCACGTTATAAAAATAAAACTACTGAATAATAATAATAATAATTAGTTTATTTGCTAAAGTACACTAATTGATGAACATTACATGAATAGAACATAAAATCACAATCAGTATGTTACAGTAAAGAAAGCATAAGTATATCTCAAAATAGGGGAACTCTATAGGTACACTGATGCACCTCATATGTCTCTCGCTGATTTCTTCATAAAGATAATTGCCTTCTCCTTGATGTTTGTCTACAATTGAAAATTTAGTTGTAAATTGGGTGTTAGCATACTTTATGAAAGCTATGACATTAAAATTTATTATAATTATTCACATAATGATAAGAATAATATTTTTTTATGTAAATTACTAATTCTGATTAAAAAATCTCCTGAAATTTGAATTAAGAAAAATTAATAAGAAGAAATGAAACAAATGCGTGTGTGTGTGTGTGTGTAAATTTCATATTAAAAGCAGCTCTAGTAATGTAAACATTATTGATCACACATAAACAGCGCATGTGTTTTGTTAATATGCCGAATTTGCAGTGGAATACCATCAGGGATAGCTCTATATAATGCATAGTGCTAAAGAGCACCTGAATGTAATGTCATAGACTAAGCAAGACAATTCGCCCTGGATTAAATCCAAGAATGATAGACACTGTTATTTCACCATTATTGTGACTTATCAATACCATACACTTGGATCAAATCAAAATGAATTGAATCTATATTGAATGTATACATATAAATATGATCTTTTAACAGGAATAGTATTGAAGGTGATGGTAACTTCAATGTTTCTGCCTATTGTTTGTATTATAATTCAGCATAAAAACAAACGTTTGATTTGGCTCCATGCAACTTAAAGTTTTGGGTCCTTTAACAGAAACTCATCTCTTTCAGGCTTAGTTTACTGAATATATAATATATGTGTGTGTGTGAGTGTGTGTTTGTAATATAATATAATTTAATATAATATAAATTTTATAGATATAGCATATGATGTTTGTATTTAAATATAAAACTATATCAAAAGTGCATAGAGAGAATTTCAGCCTTTACTAAGATGTCTCTAGTATGCTCTGCTGTTTAAATCATAGCATTAGCAGAACATGTAACAAGATGCCTCCCATTTCTTGATAACTATCAGTTGAAATATTTATCAAAGTTTATCATAATACTCAAACCAAAAGTCTTCTGAAAGTGTCCGCATTGTGTATCATCATTGAATTCTCAAGACACTCTAAATCATCATTGTTCCTGGTTTCCAAAACAGTTCCATAGGATGTGAAGATTATTTCTCTGGTGAATTTCAATTGTTCCTGATTAAGGCACTAAGACAGCAATGTATTGACTCCAGAGAAATGCAAAGCAGTTTGAATATGTTGTAAACAACTGGCATTTTCTCTGATGCTCTAACAATTCTGCCAATACACTCTATTGACCTTCTGGGTTGTAACAACAACACAAATATCAGTACAATCTATGATCAATTATCTCTATGGATTGCTAATGTGTTCCACCTGATCAGTAGTTGGTGATGATACTGGATGAAGTGTGCTGAGGTTGATGATGATAATGTTTATGAATATGAACACCATCATCACCACCACCACTACTACTACAGCTAGTAATTTTTTATTCTTATGTATGTATGTTAATTTAAAATTGTCTTTCTATATCATTACAGTGGTTTGGAAATTTGGTTACTTTAAAATGGTGGGATGATCTTTGGCTGAATGAAGGATTTGCCACTTTTATGCAGTGGATTGGAGTAAAAGCTGTTGAACCAGATTTTGACACTGTAAGTATATTCTTGTTGTTGCTTTTGTTACAATTATTTAAATGAGACAGTGTGTCAGAAATTAAGAGTGAGTCAAGCTTAAATTTCTTTTAGTATCTAGTTACATCTTTTGCTGTTTTAATAGTTTCTCTCATTCCAATGAGTGAAAGCAATGAATAAAAGAATTAAAAGAATAACTCCAAATAAGAGGTAATGCTGAAAATGATAACATAGCCATCCTACATCAGTAGAGAAAATGGATGTAAGACAATGAATATAATGACAATAAATTCTGGAAGAGAGATGTAGCTGACCATGATTTTGGCAGCAAAATTTTTTTTCAATTCCTTTTCACTGCCTTTGTCCATTTAGCAACAAATAGACTACATGGCAATGCTCACTGCTGGAAACAGAGAATACACACTAATTTATTGAAAATGTCAAGAAAAAGGAACAATTTACAGTTTCTGGTTCGATACCTGATTTTATTGATCCCAGACATTTCTCTTAAGTAATGGTCAAACGTCAGTTTAATGACAAAATTCAATATTTTACTAAATTCTTCAGAGTTTTTAAAAATTATTTTCATTAATTGAAACATCAGTACGATTATTTTCACCTTTACTCAGAATGTGCAGGGTATTTATCATTTAAGAGATAAAATCAGGTTGAAATGCTGTCTGTTGATCTACTGATGTTTTGAACAAAGCACTGTGTTTTAAACATACAAGTCTCTTTGAGAAGTTTTTTCTGAGACAAAACATAACAGCTAGTGCTGTGCCATATTTTATTCTTTTATTCTTTCAGTCATTTGACTGCAGCCATGCTGGAGCACTGTCTTGAAGGGGTTTTAGTTAAACAAATGAACTGCAGGACTTAATTTCTTAAGCCTAGTGCTTTTTCTATCATTTCTTTTGCTGAACCACTAAGTTACAGGGACATAAACGCACCAACACTGGTTGTCAAACAGTGATGGGGTACAAACACAAACATAAAGACACACAGAGATAGATATATATGTGTTTGTGTGTGTGTGTGTATGTATATATATATGTGTGTGTGTGTGTGTGTGTGTGTGTGTGTGTGTGTGTGTGTGTGTGTGTGATAGGGTTCCACTCACAAAGGTTTGGTTAGCCCAAGGCTATAGTAGAAGATACTTCCCTAAGGTGCCACACAGTGGGGCTGAACCCAGAACCATGTGGTTGGGAAGCAAGTTCCTTACCACATAGCCATGCCTGTATACACATTTTAAATATTACACCAATATTTTAACCTAATAAAACATATGGAAATTGTTTCATTGGAAATATGGTCACAAAAGTGTTAAGTGAGCTTCTCAAAAAATACAACAGAACACTTGTGCTGGGTTTCAGCTTAAAGTATTTCAGCTTATAAGCAAATACCATAACCAGTCAGGTTTGTTCACATCACCTTGTAATTATATTTCACTCTCATTTTAACTGTGAGTGAAAGTGCTCATGTTGGAGCGCTGCTTTGAATGATTTTAGTCAATTTTTTCAACCCCATTATTTGTTTGGCATTTATTTCATCGATCTTTATTTATTAAATGATTAAATCTGCCTGAAAGCTGAAATGCAGCGTACTGTATACAATATATTTCTGTTCAATCCACCAATATAGTGGTTATTATAAGATGGAATGTTCATAGTAGAAAAAACTTTGATAGTATGCCTGCTGGATCTGGGCTGACCTGAAGGCTGAGCAACAACATCAACACCAACAAAAAAACGTCACCATCATCAAAAACAGCAACATCTTTGAACATTAATCTCATAATTTTAATCCATTATTCATGAAGCCTTGATTTCATTCTCTGCTTGTTCAAGTTTGGTTTGTTGGTTCTCTAAAGATGTTTGCCAATTGTAGTCTCTTTCATTGCAGTACTACTGACTACATCATTCCCAACGTGGAATAGGTTCCTATGGCAAAAGGAAAGAAAGAATATCTCTCTCATTGTGTTTATAATAGATTATGGTGGGTTCCTGGCAATCCCCAGCAGTGAGCTGTGTATTGCTACATAATTTATATGTTGCTAAATGGATAAAGTTAGAGAGGATATATATTATGCTGTAAAAAACATGGTCAGCTACAACTGTCTTCCAAAGTTTAAGATACCTCTACTACTAACCACCACCACTAATCACTAAAATTAACCACCATCACCAACACTAATCACTATCACCACAACTAACCAGCACTACCACTACCTGCTACCATCACTAACCACCACCACCTATCACCACTAATGAATGCCACCACTATCCCCTACCACAACCACCATTTCCACTACCACCACCACTACTAACCTTCACCACCCACAAGAACAACCACAAACACTATCAACCACCAGCAGCACTACCACTATTGTCATTGTCATCATTTTACATGCTGCTTTCCATGTTTACATAGGTTGGACTAGCAAGTTGTCATGAGTAAATTTATCTCTTATTTGGAGTTACTTTCCTACTTAATAAATCACAGCATCATGTTTCATGTGAATACTATTTTGACTTGATTCTATGGTTGGATGACATTCTCATCTCCAACCACTTTACAGACTGTACTAGGTGCATTTTATCATGGCACCAGCATTAAAGAATTTGTCACATCCTCAAAAAGTCAAAACTAATGCTCCTCTTGACACTACATTGTCTTCAATCATTCAACAGCCACTAGACATGTTGTGCTGAGGGCGTTTTATCATGGTACCAGTACTAGTACCAAGACCCTATACTCTATGAAAGAAAGGAAGGCTTAATAATTCTATATTGTCTCCTTTATAAAGAGCAATGTGATTAATTGAGTGAGTAGAAGAGACATAGATTGTGGACATAAAACTAAGATGAAAGTGAGAGAGAGAGGAGAAAACAGATGCTTGGGGTGACAAATGGAAGAGGAGAGCGGAAAGAGGAACAGATTACAAGAAGTAGAAACAGTATTAGTAATAAACTAGCCTTGTTTATGTGTGTTAGATTTAGCTGTACAAGTTCACATCTGCATTGATACAGGGGTGGAGAATGAGATGAGAATTAAACCTGAGAAGTGTATATTTAAGAGGAACAATAATTAAACCTAAGAAATGTATGTATAAGAGCAATAATTTTATCAAAGCTTTGTTTCAGATATTTCTCTATTAGAAATTACAGAACATATAATTAGAATGTCATATATTCTTTGATTAAATGTTAGAGTCTATGATAAAGCAAATTGATTATACTGTACTTATTAGTTTATATCTGAAGAGAATTGAGAAACTGCTGTAATTTGTATCAAAGTGAAGGAAGTGATTCAACAGACTCTGGCTCAACACCTCATATGGTTGATACAAGATATTTCTTTAAGGGCAATTTTTCTCCCATTTTCCAGGGTAGGTAATGAAGTAAAAAGGAGTCATATATATATATATATATATATACACAGAGTAATTCAAAAGTCAACATACATAAGAACAATTTATTTTTTTTATAAGAAACAGTTTTTCTATTTAACTGTTTCTTATAAAAAAAATAAATTTATCCTATGTATGTTGACTTTTGAATCACCCTGTATATATATATATATATATATATATATATATATATATTAATACAGGTCACAAAAGTGACAGGGGGTACTGACTCGCACTGCTTTTGCTAAGGATAAGAGTTAAACTAACTCAAAGCCACAAACGCACTGTCTTGATTTCATTCTCTCCTTGTTTGAGTCTGATTTGTTGGTTCTCTAAAGATGTTTGCCAATTGTAGTCTCTTTCATTGCAGTACCACTGACTACAACATTCCCAACATGGAATAGGTCCCTATGGCAAAAGGGAAAAGAGAATATCTCTCTCATTGTGTTTATAATAGATTATGGTGGGTTCCTGGCAATCCCCAGCAGTGAGCTGTGTATTGCTACATAATTTATATGTTGCTAAATGGATAAAGTTAGAGAGGATATATATTATGCTGTAAAAAACATGGTCAGCTACAACTGTCTTCCAAAGTTTAAGATACCTCTACTACTAACCACCACCACCACCACCACTAATCACCAAAATTAACCACCATCACCAACACTAATCACTATCACCACAACTAACCAGCACTACCACTACCTGCTACCATCACTAACCACCACCACCTATCACCACTAATGAATGCCACCACCATTAACCATCACCACTATTTCCTACCACAACCACCATTTCCACCACCACCACCACTACTAACCTTCACCACCCACAAGAACAACCACAAACACTATCAACCACCAGCACTACCACTATTGTCATTGTCATCATTTTACATGCTGCTTTCCATGTTTACATAGGTTGGACTCTTATTTGGAGTTACTGTCCTACTTAACAAGTCACAGCATCATGTTTCATGTGAATACTATTTTGACTTGGATTCTATGGTTGGGTGCCATTCTCATCTCCATCCAATTTACAGACTGTACTAGGTGCAATTTATCATGGCACCAGCATCAGAGAAGTTGTCACATCCTCAAAAGGTCAAAACTAATGAGTTTCTTGACACTACATTGTCTCCAATCATTCAACAGCCAATAGACGATTCTGCTGAGGGCGTTTTATCATGGCACCAGTACTAGTACCAAGGCCCTATACTCTTTCCTTTATAATTAGCAATGTGATTGATAGAGTGAGTAGAAGAGACAGACGAAAGCCTGAAAGGAGTGAGAGAGAGGCGAGAACAGATGCTTGGGGTGACAATTGGAAGAGGAGAGGGGAAGGAGGAAGAAGTTACAAGAAGTAGAAACAGTATTGGTAATAAACTAGCCTTGTTATGTATGTTAGATTTAGCTGTACAAGTTCACATCTGCATTGATACAGGGGTGGAGAATGAGATGAGAATTAAACCTAAGAAGTGTTTATTTAAGAGGAACAATATAATTAAACTTAAGAAGTGTATGTGGCTCTGAGTTAGTGTAACTTTTATCTTTAGCAAAAGTGGAGCTAGTCAGTACCCTCTGTCACTTTTGTGACCTGTATTAATTTTGCCTTTAGGTTCTAATTGCTAGTATATATCTTTTATCTTTTACTCGTTTCATTCATTAGATCATGGCCATGCTAGGGCACCACCTTGAAGAATTTCTAGTCAAATGAACCAACCCCCAGGACTTACTTTTGGTTTTGGCCTGGTGTTTATTCTATCAGTCTATTTTGCCAATCCGCTGAGTTATAGGGACATAAACATACCAACACCGATTGTCAAGCGGCGGTGGGGGACAAACAGTCTCACATAGATATCTATATATATGTATTTCATATTCATCATTGTTTAACATCCATTTTCCATGCTGGCATGGGTTGGACAATTTGACAGGAGCTGCCTGGGCTCCATGTTTGTTTTGGCATGGTTCCTAATGCCAACCACTTTACAGAGTATACTGGGTGTTTCTACCCAGTACCAGCATGGGTGCTTTTTACATGGCACCAGCACTCAAGAGCCCACAAGATTAGGAATGCTCAGCTGAAGAGGGATGTAGGGGACACACCTGTATGTGAGGACAACCCCAATTTTACTTTACTTGACATTTCTTCTCAAGCCCCACAAACTGCCAGGAGTCTTGGTCCCCTGTCCTCTGTGAGGCCCCATTTCACCACTTCATTCCACATCTTTCTGAGTCTACCCCTTCCACATTTAGAGATCAGCATTTCTTGATAAAACTGTCTTGATTTATATGCATCACATGGCCATACCAGCGCCGTCTTTTCTCTTACATGCTACATCAGATTCTTTGTATACCCAGTTTTTCTCTCATCTCACTTAGACTCTGTCCTATATACACTCTGACTTTACCCATCCAGCAGAACATACTGGATTCATATGCCATGATTGCCCACTAGTTCCCAAAGATTTTTTATTCTCTCTCTGTTTATTTCTTCATGTTTCTTTCTGTTGAAGAGCGTAGGCCCCAGCATGGCCAGTCTACTGACTAAAATATAATATATATGTATGTATATAGGAAAAGTTTTCACCATCACTAGTTGTGACAGGGGGGGGGGGCTGAAGCATCTATATTGCAAGAAATAAAAGCAAGCAATATATATATATATATATATATAAAGACTTTCTCACCTTCCCGAGTGTCGAACTAATGCACCTGTTTGTTGTTTATACACCTGTCTTCATCTTTTGTTTTTCTGTAAATTTCAACTATATACATATATATATATATATATATATATATATATATATATATATATCCAAAGGGGTGCTGTAAAGTTCCTAGCTTTAAGGGTATTGTGAAAGGCCTGCTTGGAGGCTCAACCTTCCAAGTTCTTTTATAGGGATTAGAAAAACTGAAGGACTGCTGTAATAAGTGTGTGAATCTGAGATATTTTCAAACAAGGGAGTCATAACTATTGACAAGCCTATGACTGATAGGTGGAACTAGTCTAATCTTGTGATCT